>NC_088413.1:39353843-39360622 GCF_034236695.1 Oncorhynchus nerka
ATTTTTAGGTTACCAGGTGCCTATTTTCAATCACCAGTTGCACGGATGTATAAGGGTGCCCATGGATAGAGGGCCGTAGTAGGGTGCTCCCATAGCGGGCATGAATATCTGGAACACCGGTAAGTGCATTTAGGACCATGTTTTTATTTTGAGGTTACCAGGTGCCTATTTTCAATCACCAGTTGCACAGAAAAAAAAAAATCAAACCTTCCATAAATCACTCAGGCCGGCCCCCATTGATAAAGGTCCGTAGTAGGGTGCTCCCATAGCGGGCATGGATATCTGGAACACCGCTAAGTGTATTTAGAACCGTGTTTCATTTTAGGTTACCAGGTGCCGATTTTCAATCACCAGGTGCACGGCTGTGAAAAGTGGGGACTTTTTTTTTCCTTTTTTCGACCAAGTTCTGTAATTTTCAAAAAATGATTAAAAATACTTCCCGAAGGGCTAGAGGTCCCAAATTCCGTCTCATACCCTCTCTCGTGATGGGCAACAATTAGAGCATGTAAAAAACATTTAACATCGACAGGCACCTATGCTCCCGGTAACATACACTTTTTTTCCAAAAATTAAAACACGATTTCCTATTAAATTTTTTTTACACAAAAACGGTTTTAATTCAATGGAAATGCTTGTCTATGTGTGCCCTTTCGTGCAAAAAAAACCATTGGATGTGTACTTTTTGATTTATTCACGTTTTGGTGTCCCTGAATTTGACCCCCAATGGCGGGGCACACATAAGCCCTTTAAGGTTCCGGGCTTATGTCGATAAATTGGCCTGCCCGGTAATGACACACTCAGTGGCGGGTCAACCAGACAGGTACCGGCGCGAAATCAGAAGCCTGGTTTTTGACAACAAGACTTCCTTGTCCTAGAGAGACGGGGGTGGTGTCAAACTGCTCAGCCCGAATAGAAAATGAGTAATGGACACTTTTGAGGGATGTGAGCCCCTCGGAACCATGGTACTTTGGACATTTTCTGTCGGCGACCGATTTAGTGGGTTGACCAGCCCCTTAGGCACCCGATTTGTCCTAACTTTTGATCCATGTTTCCCAGCTTGGTGGTGGGAGGATATTGAGCCTTGTCCTGAGCAGGTGCTCTATCCCAGCTATTACCTTGTGGGTTTGGTTCATCAATGACAATGGTTCTGGTCCAATGAAGGTGCCCGTCCCTTCGGCGACCGCTTGGTGGTTGTTTAGCCCCGGTGAGGGCTAGCTCTCCAGTCCAGTCCCACTCTTGGTTCATGGTGCGTCTCCATGGTTCTCCTCTGTTGTCCAGTCAGTTTAATTTCCTCTGACCGATTTGCCTTCGTTTTCCACCTGGGAGGGCCTCTATCGGCCGGCCTTTGGCTGGTGTTCTGATGGATGTTTCCTCCCGACCCACGTGGATTTGCCTCTATCGGGGGAGCCCCTTTCGGAAACGGTTGACCCCCTATTTCGATACGCTCCAGCCGCGCAACGTTCGTGCGAGATCAAGCCGAACTGTCTGACCAAGTGGCCCTACATTGGTGTTCCGGTGCGGGAAGTGGCACACTCAGGCTGCGAAGCATGTGGTGATGGTCATCCCGTAACGCATCGGCGCCAGAAACACGTATTCTCAAACCCTGTCTTTAACGTGGACCTACCCGGTTGACCCAAGCGGTCTGGCCGAGGTTGTGGTTCCTTTTTGCCCGGTTGATGGCGTTCCGAATGGACGCTCCAGCTAGACAAGAGACCTCTCGAGTGGCGCCCCGGCACCAAGCTCTAAATAATGTTTGATGCACTCTGGATGTCCAAATTTTGCTGTGTTGTCTATTTGAGATGAAATTAACATTGTGGACAGTTTTCAGCAAGTTGCAACATTGAAATACAGAAAGAACTTTTTTTCCATAAACAAGCTCTAAATCATGTTTGATGCACACTGGATGTCCAAGTTGTGCTGTGCTGTCTATTTGAGATTAAATGAACATTGTGGACAGTTTTCAGCAAGTTGCAACATTGAAATACAGAAAAAACGTGTTTTCCATAAACGAGCTCTAAATCATGTTTGATGCACTCTGGGTGTCCAATTTTTGCTGTGTTGTCTATTTTGAGATGAAATGAACACTGTGGACAGTTTTCAGCAAGTTGCAACATTGAAATACAGAGAAACTTTTTTTCCATAAACAAGCTCTAAATCATGTTTGATGCACACTGGATGTCCAAGTTGTGCTGTGCTGTCTATTTGAGATGAAATGAACATTGTGGACAGTTTTCAGCAAGTTGCAACATTGAAACACAGAGAAACTTTTTTTCCATGAACAAGCTCTAAATCATGTTTGATGCACTCTGGATGTTCATTTTTGCTGTGCTGTCTATTGGAGATGAAATGAACATTGTGGACAGTTTTCAGCAAGTTGCAACATTGAAAAACAGAAAAACTTTTTTTCCATGAACAAGCTCTAAATCATGTTTGATGCACTCTGGATGTCCAATGTTTGCTGTGCTGTCTATTTGAGATGAAATTAACATTGTGGACAGTTTTCAGGAAGTTGCAACATTGAAAAACAGAAAAACTTTTTTTCCATAAACAAGCTCTAAATCATGTTTGATGCACTCTGGATGTCCAATGTTTGCTGTGCTGTCTATTTGAGATGAAATGAACATTGTGGACAGTTTTCAGCAAGTTGCTAAATTGAAATACAGAAAAAACTTTTTTTCCATAAACAAGCTCTAAATCATGTTTGATGCACTCTGGATGTAATTTTTCTTCTGTGCTGTCTATTTGAGATGAAATTAACATTGTGGACAGTTTTCAGCAAGTTGCAACATTGAAATACAGAAAAAACGTTTTTTCCATAAACAAGCTCTAAATCA
Source organism: Oncorhynchus nerka (assembly GCF_034236695.1). Taxonomy (NCBI): domain Eukaryota; kingdom Metazoa; phylum Chordata; class Actinopteri; order Salmoniformes; family Salmonidae; genus Oncorhynchus; species Oncorhynchus nerka. The sequence continues at coordinate 39,356,678 of NC_088413.1, forward strand.
TGTTTGATGCACTCTGGATGTTCAATTTTTTCTGTGCTGTCTATTTGAGATGAAATTAACATTGTGGACAGTTTTCAGGAAGTTGCAACATTGAAATACAGAAACACGTTTTTTCCATAAACAAGCTCTAAATCATGTTTGATGCACTCTGGATGTCCAATTTTTGCTGTGCTGTCTATTTGAGATGAAATGAACATTGTGGACAGTTTTCAGCAAGTTGCAACATTGAAATACAGAAAAACCTTTTTTTCCATAAACAAGCTCTAAATCATGTTTGATGCACTCTGGATGTCCATTTTTTCTGTGCTGTCTATTTGAGATGAAATGAACATTGTGGACAGTTTTCAGCAAGTTGCAACATTGAAATACAGAAAAACTTTTTTCCATAAACAAGCTCTAAATCATGTTTGATGCACTCTGGATGTCCAATTTTTGCTGTGCTGTCTATTTGAGATTAAATGAACATTGTGGACAGTTTTCAGCAAGTTGCAACATTGAAATACAGAGAAACTTTTTTTCCATAAACAAGCTCTAAATCATGTTTGATGCACACTGGATGTCCAAGTTGTGCTGTGCTGTCTATTTGAGATGAAATGAACATTGTGGACAGTTTTCAGCAAGTTGCAACATTGAAATACAGAGAAACTTTGTTTTCCATAAACAAGCTCTAAATCATGTTTGATGCACTCTGGATGTCAATTTTTTGCTGTGCTGTCTATTTGAGATGAAATGAACATTGTGGACAGTTTTCAGCAAGTTGCAACATTGAAATACAGAAAAAGTGTTTTCCATAAACAAGCTCTAAATCATGTTTGATGCACTCTGGATGTCCAATTTTTGCTGTGCTGTCTATTTGAGATGAAATGAACATTGTGGACAGTTTTCAGCAAGTTGCAACATTGCAATACAGAAAATAAGCACTTTTCCATAAACAAGCTCTGAATCATGTTTGATGCTCTCTGGATGTACATGTTTTGCTGTGCTGTCTATTTCAGATTAAATGAACACCGTGGACAGTTTTCAGCAAGTTGCAACATTGAAATACAGAAATAACCACTTTTCCATAAACAAGCTCTAAATCATGTTTGATGCACTCTGGATGTCCAATTTTTGCTGTGCTGTCTATTTGAGATGAAATGAACATTGTGGACAGTTTTCAGCAAGTTGCAACATTGAAATACAGAAAAAGCACTTTTCCATAAACAAGCTCTAAATCATGTTTGATGCACTCTGGATGTCAATTTTTGCTGTGCTGTCTATTTGAGATGAAATGAACATTGTGGACAGTTTTCAGCAAGTTGCAACATTGAAATACAGAAAAAGCACTTTTTTCCATAAACAAGCTCTAAATCATGTTTGATGCACTCTGGATGTCCAATTTTTGCTGTGCTGTCTATTTGAGATGAAATTAACATTGTGGACAGTTTTCAGCAAGTTGCAACATTGAAAACAGAAAAAGCACTTTTTTCCATAAACAAGCTCTAAATCATGTTTGATGCACTCTGGATGTCCATTTTTGCTGTGCTGTCTATTTGAGATGAAATGAACATTGTGGACAGTTTTCAGCAAGTTGCAACATTGAAATACAGAAACAACTTTTTTTTCCATAAACAAGCTCTAAATCATGTTTGATGCACTCTGGATGTCCATTTTTGCTGTGCTGTCTATTTGAGATGAAATGAACATTGTGGACAGTTTTCAGCAAGTTGCAACATTGAAATACAGAAAAAGCACTTTTCCATAAACAAGCTCTAAATCATGTTTGATGCACTCTGGATGTCCAATTTTGCTGTGCTGTCTATTTGAGATGAAATGAACATTGTGGACAGTTTTCAGCAAGTTGCAACATTGAAAAACAGAAAAAAGCACTTTTCCATAAACAAGCTCTAAATCATGTTTGATGCACTCTGGATGTCCATTTTTTGCTGTGCTGTCTATTTGAGATGAAATGAACATTGTGGACAGTTTTCAGCAAGTTGCAACATTGAAATACAGAAAAAGCACTTTTCCATAAACAAGCTCTAAATCATGTTTGATGCACTCTGGATGTCCATTTTTTGCTGTGCTGTCTATTTGAGATGAAATGAACATTGTGGACAGTTTTCAGCAAGTTGCAACATTGAAATGCAGAAAAAGCACTTTTCCATAAACAAGCTCTAAATCATGTTTGATGCACTCTGGATGTCCAATTTTTGCTGTGCTGTCTATTTGAGATGAAATGAACATTGTGGACAGTTTTCAGCAAGTTGCAACATTGAAATGCAGAAAAAGCACTTTTTCCATAAACAAGCTCTAAATCATGTTTGATGCACTCTGGATGTCCATCTTTTGCTGTGCTGTCTATTTGAGATGAAATGAACATTGTGGACAGTTTTCAGCAAGTTGCAACATTGAAATACAGAAAAAGCACTTTTCCATAAACAAGCTCTAAATCATGTTTGATGCACTCTGGATGTCCATCTTTTGCTGTGCTGTCTATTTGAGATTAAATGAACATTGTGGACAGTTTTCAGCAAGTTGCAACATTGAAATGCAGAAAAAGCACTTTTCCATAAACAAGCTCTAAATCATGTTTGATGCACTCTGGATGTCCAATTTTTGCTGTGCTGTCTATTTGAGATGAAATGAACATTGTGGACAGTTTTCAGCAAGTTGCAACATTGAAATACAAAAAACTTTTTTCCATAAACAAGCTCTAAATCATGTTTGATGCACTCTGGATGTCCAATTTTTTGCTGTGCTGTCTATTTGAGATGAAATTAACATTGTGGACAGTTTTCAGCAAGTTGCAACATTGAAATGCAGAAAAAGCACTTTCCATAAACAAGCTCTAAATCATGTTTGATGCACTCTGGATGTCCAATTTTGCTGTGCTGTCTATTTGAGATGAAATGAACATTGTGGACAGTTTTCAGCAAGTTGCAACATTGAAATACAGAAATAAGCACTTTTTTCCATAAACAAGCTCTAAATCATGTTTGATGCACTCTGGATGTCCAATTTTGCTGTGCTGTCTATTTGAGATGAAATGAACATTGTGGACAGTTTTCAGCAAGTTGCAACATTGAAATACAGAAAAAGCACTTTTCCATAAACAAGCTCTAAATCATGTTTGATGCACTCTGGATGTCCAATTTTGGCTGTGCTGTCTATTTGAGATGAAATGAACATTGTGGACAGTTTTCAGCAAGTTGCAACATTGAAATACAGAAAAAGCACTTTTTTTCATAAACAAGCTCTAAATCATGTTTGATGCACTCTGGATGTCCAATTTTTTGCTGTGCTGTCTATTTGAGATGAAATGAACATTGTGGACAGTTTTCAGCAAGTTGCAACATTGAAATACAGAAATAAGCACTTTTCCATAAACAAGCACTAAATCATGTTTGATGCACTCTGGATGTCCAATTTTTGCTGTGCTGTCTATTTGAGATGAAATGAACATCGTGGACAGTTTTCAGCAAGTTGCAACATTGAAATACAGAAAACACTTTTTTTCCATAAACAAGCTCTAAATCATGTTTGATGCACTCTGGATGTCCTTGTTTTGCTGTGCTCTCTATTTGAGATGAAATGAACATTGTGGACAGTTTTCAGCAAGCTGAAACATGGAAATACAGAAATAAGCACTTTTCCATAAACAAGCTCTAAATCATGATTGATGCACTCTGGATGTCCAATTTTGGCTGTGCTGTCTATTTGAGATGAAATGAACATTGTGGACAGTTTTCAGCAAGTTGCAACATTGAAATACAGAAAAGCACGTTTTCCATAAACAAGCTCTAAATCATGTTTGATGCACTCTGGATGTCCATTTTTTGCTGTGCTGTCTATTTGAGATGAAATGAACATTGTGGACAGTTTTCAGCAAGTTGCAACATTGAAATACAGAAAAAGCACTTTTTTCCATAAACAAGCTCTAAATCATGTTTGATGCACTCTGGA
>NC_088413.1:40115722-40248222 GCF_034236695.1 Oncorhynchus nerka
TGTCTGTCTACTTCCTCTTTCCCTTCCTCTTTTCTCTGACAGATTCCAAGGCTGTTGTTGTGGAGGGAGAGATCACGGTAGGGATGTTAGCCAGGCCGTTCACACTGCTTAGACACAGTACACTGCAGCCTGTTTTATTGTGTGTTTATCTATCTCTCTCTCTCTCTGTCTGTCTGTCTGCATGCCTGACTGCCTGCCTGCCAGCCTCCCTTTCTGTCTGTCCATGTCCTTCTAATTTATTCTAATTTGGTTACTAGACCAAATTTAGCCCCAACACGCACAGGCAGGGTGGAATAAATGAATCAGTTTGAACACAAACAAGACTTGTGGGATGTGTGTATGGCTGAGGTCACATCTCTCTATGGTTTTAGTTTCTCACTATCTATCAGGAGTGGGGGATTTTTCTTTGTTTTTATTTAATGAACCGTAACATTGAAAGCATTGAGGAAGTGAAAGCATTACATCTAAAGAGATGGTATCCTCTGTCTGTCTGTCTGTCTGTCTGTCTGTCTGTCTGTCTGTCTGTCTGTCTGTCTGTCTGTCTGTCTGTCTGTCTGTCTGTCTGTCTGTCTGTCTGTCTGTCTGTCTGTCTGTCTGTCTGTCTGTCTGTCTGTCTGTCTGTCTGTCTGTCTCTCCCCATGTGTGTGTTTGTGTGTGTGCATGCTTGCGTGTCCGTAATCAACCCATGTAATACACAAGACGTTGCCTCCCTAACCCTACACTCAGATTCCGTTTCTGCACTCTCTCCTTTTCTTCACCCCTCTATCATTCTGTCTTCCCTGTGACCTTCCCAGGGCTTACAGAAGAAGTGTTTGACAGTGGAGTGTAGACCGTTCAGATGTACACTACCGTTCAAAAGTTTGGGGGCACTTACAAATGTCCTTGTTTTTGAAAGAAAAGCCATTTTATTGTCCATTAAAATAACATTATATTGATCAGAAATACAGTGTAGACATTGTTAATGTTGTAAATGACTATTGTAGCCGGAAACGGCAGATTTTTTTTATGGAATATCTACATAGGCGTACAGAGGCTCATTATCAGCAACCATCACTCCTGTGTTCCAATGGCACGTTGTGTTAGCTAATCCAAGTTTATAATTTTAAAAGGCTAATTGATCATTAGGAAAACCCTTTTGCCATTATGTGTTGTGTTTTGCAGGTACTGCTAATGAAGCTGCCAGTTGAGGACTTGTGAGGCATCTCAAACTAGACACTCTAATGTACTTGTCCTCTTGCTCAGTTGTGCACCGGGGCCTCCCACTCCTCTTTCTATTCTGGTTAGAGACAGTTTGCGCTGTTTTGTGAAGGGAGTAGTACACAGTGTTCTACGAGATCTTCAGTTTCTTGCCAATTTCTCGCATGGAATAGCCTTTATTTCTCAGAACAAGAAAAGACTGACGAGTCTCAGAAGAATGTTCTTTGTGTCTGGCCATTTTGAGGCTATAATCGAACCCACAAATGCTGATGCTCCAGATACTCAACTAGTCTAAAGAAGGCCAGTTTTATTGCTTCTTAATCAGTTCAACAGTTTCCAGCTGTGCTAACATAATTGCAAAAGACAATTCTAATGATCAATTAGACTTTTAAAATGATAAACTACCACAACGTGCCATTGGAACACAGGAGTGATGGATGCTGATAATGGGCCTCTGTACACCCCCAAAAAATAATTGCAGTTTCCTGCAACAAGCTGCTTTTCATTTAAAAACAAAGACATTTCTAAGTGACCCCAAACTTTTGAACGGTTGTGTATATCTTGTCCTCTGACACCACCCCAGACCATTTTCTGTTTCTATCCTTCTTTTCCCTTTCTCTTTTCTTCTACCGTTTGTCATTTCCTCAAAAACAAAGGCCTCCCCCGTGTTTAAAAGTCAGACTGTGTCTGGCCTCCACCTCATCAAATATTTAGTCTCATCTTGTAGGGGTGATATGAGAGAGTGTTCCATACCAACTTGATCTCACTGTCCACATTGTACAACATGTATGAACGGTTAGGTGGGCATAAACTCAGATAAAAGTAGATTTAAGATAACATTGATTTACCTGTAGTGTACTTAAAGGGGTAGTTTGAGATATTGGCAATTATAGCCCTTTGAACTCCAGTATGAAGAAAATTAGAGGTAGTTTCATGTGCTAGCTGATCCTGAAGACTTACAGTCATTGTGCTAACGCTAGTTAGCGTTGGCTCACGAAAGTACCTCTTCATTGATCAAATCTTGAACTGTCCCTTTTAAATGGAAATTCGACAGGTGCTGCTACGGTACATGACGGATGGCACTGTCAGCGAATATCCCTGACATCACATACTCATTTACTATCCACTATGAGGTCGGACAGCCTCTCGGGCAGCCAGAAGATCATAAGATGGGTCTAGAAAGAACATCCTGGGATGTCCTGCCCTTTACAGAAAACACACATGTCAAGTTAACATTTTCACATGCCGAGCTTAAATGTATTTAATGTACAGTTCACATGTTATAACGCCACCTTTTCACATGTGAGAAGAAAAATGTGTTGTTACCGCATATGTGAATTGCAGTTCCACATGTGAAATTTGCAGTTTCACATGTTAGTGAACTCCACATGTGAAAATATCACTTTCATATGTGGAATTGCAAGTTCACATATGAAAAACAATCACATGTGAAAATTGGATATGCAATTTCACATGTAAGAAAACTCCTGTGAAAAATGTTAACACATGATAAAATCACATTTGCTGTCCTCCAGAGTGGCACAGGGCTCTATAAGGCACTGCGTCACAGTGCTAGAGGTGTCACCACAGACCTGGGTTCGATCCTGTCGTCAGTTGAATAGTGTTTCCTCCGACACATTGTTGCGGCTGGCTTCCTGGTTACGCAGGCGGGTGTTAAGAAGCGCGGTTTGGTGGGTAATGTTTTGACCTTTGCCTCTCAAGCCTTTTGGGGAGTTGCAGCAATGACACAAGATTGAAATTGGGAGAAAAAGGGGGTAATATTCCCAAAAAATCACATTTGCTGAAAATATAACTTTCACATGTGGAATTGCAAGTGGTGGTAAAATAATTTGATTCTCCTCACATTTGAAAAGTTAGTGTTAACATGTTGCAGTACCAATGTTTCCACATGTGGAATGGCTAATTCTGTAATACCGTTCTGTAAAAAGGCAACCTAGACTACCTGAGTATAATCATTCAACTGTATTTCTGAGACGTCCATTCGGAGTACTGCTTCAGGCGCATGCCTCCCAGTGAAAAGAATAGAGGAGCTAGATGTTATTAGATGATCACCAAAAAAAAAAAATATATATATATATATAGTGGGGCAAAAAAGTATTTAGTCAGCCACCAATTGTGCAAGTTCTCCCACTTAAAAAGATGAGAGAGGCCTGGAACTTTCATCATAGGTACACTTCAACTATGACAGACAAAATGAGAGAAAAAAATCTAGGAAATCACATTGTAGGATTTTTAATGAATTTATCTGCAAATTATGGTGGAAAATAAGTATTTGGTCAATAACAAAAGTTTATCTCAATACTTTGTTATATACCCTTTGTTGGCAATGACAGAGGTCAAACGTTTTCTGTAAGTCTTCACAAGGTTTTCACACACTGTTGCTGGTATTTTGGCCCATTCCTCCTTGCAGATCTCCTCTAGAGCAGTGATGTTTTGGGGTTGTTGCTGGGCAACACAGACTTTCAACTCCCTCCAAAGATTTCTATGGGGTTGAGATCTGGAGACTGGCTAGGCCACTCCAGGACCTTGAAATGCTTATTACGAAGCCACTCCTTCGTTGCCCGGGCGGTGTGTTTGGGATCATTGTCATGCTGAAAGACCCAGCCACGTTTCATCTTCAATGCCCTTGCTGATGGAAGGAGGTTTTCACTCAAAATCTCATGATACATGGCCCCATTCATTCTTTCCTTTACACGGATCAGTCGTCCTGGTCCCTTTGCAGAAAAACAGCCCCAAAGCATGATGTTTCCACCGCCATGCTTCACAGTAGGTATGGTGTTCTTTGGATGCAACTCAGCATTCTTTGTCCTCCAAACACGACGAGTTGAGTTTTTACCAAGAATTTTGGTTTCATCTGACCATATGACATTCTCCCAATCTTCTTCTGGATCATCCAAATGCTCTCTAGCAAACTTCAGACGGGCCTGGACATGTACTGGCTTAAGCAGGGGGACACATCTGGCACTGCAGGATTTGAGTCCCTGGCGGCGTAGTGTGTTACTGATGGTAGGCTTTGTTACTTTGGTCCCAGCTCTCTGCAGGTCATTCACTAGGTCCTCCCGTGTGGTTCTGGGATTTTTTCTCACCATTCTTGTGATTATTTTGACCCCACGGGGTGAGATCTTGCGTGGAGCCCCAGATTGAGGGAGATTATTAGTGGTCTTGTATGTCTTCCATTTCCTAATAATTGCTCTCACAGTTGATTTCTTCAAAACAAGCAGCAGATTCAGTCTTCCCAGCCTGGTGCAGGTCTACAATTTTGTTTCTGGTGTCCTTTGACAGTTCTTTGGTCTTGGCCATAGTAAAGTTTGGAGCGTGACTGTTTGAGGTTATGGACAGGTGTCTTTTATACTGATAACAAGTTCAAACAGGTGCCATCAACTACTTGGATATAGGGGGCGCTCTTTTAATTTTTGGATAAAAAAACGTTCCCGTTTTAAACAAGATATTTTGTCACGAAAAGATGCTCGACTATGCATATAATTGACAGCTTTGGAAAGTAAACACTCTGACGTTTTCAAAACTGCAAAGATATTGTCTGTGAGTGCCACAGAAATGATGCTACAGGCGAAACCAAGATGAAATTTCAAACAGGAAGTGCCCCAGATTTTGAAGGCGCTGTGTTCCAATGTCTCCTTATATGGCTGTGAATGGGCAAGGAATGAGCTTACACTTTCTGTCGTTTCCCCAAGGTGTCTGCAGCATTGTGACGTATTTGTAGGCATATCATTGGAAGATTGACCATTTTACACTACATCTACCAGGTGCTCGCTTGGTGTCCTCCGTCGCAATTATTGCGTAATCTCCAGCTGCGTGTATTTTTCCATTTGCTTCCGAGGAGAAACCCAACTGCCACGAATGATTTATCATCGAATAGATATATGAAAAACACCTTGAGGATTGATTCTAAACAACGTTTGCCATGTTTCTGTCGATATTATGGAGTTAATTTGGAAAAAAGTTTGGCGTTGTAATGACTGAATTTTCGGTTTTTTTTCTTAGCGTGATGAACAAAACGGAGTGATTTCTCCTACACAAATAATATTTTTGGAAAAAATGAACATTTGCTATCTTACTGAGAGTCTCCTCATTGAAAAAATCCGAAGTTCTTCAAAGGTAAATTATTTTATTTGAATGCTTTTCTTTTTTTTGTGAAAATGTTGCCTGCTGAATGCTAGGCTTAATGCTATGCTAGCTATCAATACTCTTACACAAATGCTTGTGTAGCTATGGTTGAAAAGCATATTTTGAAAATCTGAGATGACAGTGTTGTTAACAAAAGGCTAAGCTTGTGAGTGAATATATTAGGTTAACTGCCTGTTCAGGGGCAAAACAACAGATTTGTACCTTGTCAGCTCGGGGATTTGAACTTGCAACCATTCCGGTTACTAGTCCAACTCTCTAACCACTAGGCCGCCCCTGTATAATATCACATGTGAAATGTTGGGAAACCACGCGTCTGAGTCACGTGAATAATCCATGTCTTTCCCACATATTTTGTTTGCGTGAAAAATTCCGGTGAAACGTCCCACCGTGTCCAAAGACCAAGTGTCTAACTCAGATGTTAATAAAGATCAGGTTTTTATATCTCCTGGAATGAAGGACTGACGCCATGTGTTAAGTTATATCCTTGCAAAAAAAAAAATTCCTCTGATATAAGACACCTCTGGCAACCTTCAAACCCTTCTTTTCTTTTCCTCCTCTCTAGTCACTATAAACATCTGGACGACATACGAATGCATCAGGCTTATGGCGGTGAACAGTGGAGATGCGGGGGAAGGGAGCCTATAGTACAGCCTACTAAAATTGGTTTGGTAGTGTTTCCATTATGGAACTACAAAGTATTCAATATCTTTTAACCTGCTCAAAAGCAGCAGATGGCTTTCATCAGCGTGAAAGAGACTTGGGCTGTGGGGCTTGTTATGTGCAGTGCTATATTTCTCTGTCTCCAATCTCAGTTTCTTTCAGAGGGGGACTGTCAAGACAGAAACTGTCCCGCCACCTGACTTCCTGTCTCTCTTCTCACTTCCTGCTTGGCCTGTTTCCAGTCCCACCGTATCGCTCTAGAACCTCTGTCTCCATGGGGATGACAGCAGCAGCATCTGGGCACCAGTGTTCCGTATGCAATGTGTTCAAATGTTGTTCCGAGAAGGATTTGTTCAAGGTGTTCACAAGTCTGTGTGCTCAGACAAACAAAGGCAAACAATAAACTTCCAGCATTCTCCTTTATTAGAGATCAAACAGGTTGTGTGTGTGTGTGTGTGTGTGTGTGTGTGTGTGTGTGTGTGTGTGTGTCTTTGAAAGAGTTCTACAGGCCATGAATCAAATCAAATCAAATCAAATTTTATTTGTCACATACACATGGTTAGCAGATGTTAATGCGAGTGTAGCGAAATGCTTGTGCTTCTAGTTCCGACAATGCAGTGATAACCAACAAGTAATCTAACTAACAATTCCAAAACTACTGTCTTATACACAGTGTAAGGGGATAAGGAATATGTACATAAGGATATATGAATGAGTGATGGTACAGAGCAGCATACAGTAGATGGTATCGAGTACAGTATATACATATGAGATGAGTATGTAGACAAAGTAAACAAAGTGGCATATCTGAAGGGTTATCTGTGACGTCTGTGTCTTCCTCTCTCTATCCCCACTGTGACCCAGCCAGGGAGGAAGTCACAGAGCTTGCAATCCATGTGTGTGTGTGTGTGTGTGTGTGTGTGTGTGTGTGTGTGTGTGTGTGTGTGTGTGTGTGTGTGTGTGTGTGTGTGTGTGTGTGTGTGTGTGTGTGTGTGTGTGTGTGTGTGTGTGTGTGTGTGTGAGAGAGAGAGAGAGAGAGTCAGTAGAGGCTGCTGAGTAGAGGACAGCTCATAATAAGGCCAGAATGGAATTGGCATCAAACACATGTACTGACACCATTCCACTAATTCAGCTCCAGCATTTACGACGAGCCCATCCTTCCCAATTAAGGAGCCACCATCCTCCTGCTGTATGAGTATGAGTTCAGCTCCAGCTAAAGCTTTTCAGCATTGACCTACTTTTATGAGAACTCAGTAGAGAGTGGTTGTGTCAAACAGTTTCCTGTGCCAGAACTTTAACCCAGAAACATACGTCTTGGACAAGGCCCTGCCAGATAGCGTGAGAATAGAAGATCTCTGGTGCTGGGATGGAACAACCAGGGACTGACACAGCTAAGCAGGGACTGACAACGCTTACCACTGGTGGTTTGCCTCTGAAGCTAGGCAGGGTCAGTCCTGGTTTGTCCCTGGATGCGAGACCAAATGTAGCTGGAAGTGATGAAACATAAAACTGTAAAAAATAAACCTGGGGGAAAAAAATCCCATCTTGGGCATTTTTTTTCACAAAGGAAAAACGTGAAAAATGTATGTGTCTGAAAACCTAATGTGTCTGACTAATTGTATTTATTCATTCATATGTAAACATTTTCCCATTCTTACTAATCTGCTGGAGAACCAGTTTAGATTTAAGTATACTTTTTGTATGACTGAAGCCTTTAGTGAGAGGTCCAATGCTTTAATATTTAATACTTTCTGCCCTCCGAATTCATATTCATTATATAAATAGCCCTGTTTAATTTGTCTGGCTTGCTGTTCCAGATAAATAAAGTGGAATTTTTTCTTTGCTCATATAATTTCAAAAACAAGTCGTTAGGTGTAGGTAGGGCCATAAGTAAACAGGTAAACTGGGATATGACTAAAGAATTAGTCAGAGTGATTTTTTCACAACTAAACAGGTGTCCTTTCCATGGTAGCAAGATCTTATCTAAAAATGTTTTTATCTAGATCCTCTATGACGCTGTGGAGGGATCCAAATTGTGGATTTAAAAGAAAACATGAATCATCAGCGTACAATGACACCTTTGTTTTTAAGCCCTGGATTTCTAGCCCTGTGATATTATTGTTGGATCTGATTTTAATAGCTATTTCGATGGCCATAATAAATAGATATGCTGATAATGGACAACCTTGTTTTACACAATTTAATACTTTCTGAGAAGTAGCCATTATTGACTATTTTCCAACTAGGGTTATTTTCCAACTAGGGTTACTTTACAAGGCATTCGGGAAGTTGATTGTAGTCCACCTGTGATAAATTCAATTGATTGGACACGATTTGGAAAGGCCCAAACCTGTCTGTATAAGGTCACACAGTTGGCAGTGCATGTCAGAGCAAAAACCAAGCCATGAGGTCGAAGAAATTGTCCATAGAGCTCTGAGGGAGGATTGTTTCGAGGCACAGATCCGGCGAATTCCACCAGAAAATGTCTGCCACATTTGGTATTTGGTATTGTTTTAGGATCCCCATTAGCTGTTGAAAAAGCAGCAGCTACTCTTCCTCGGGTCCACACAAAACATGAAACATGACGTAATACAGAACATCAATAGACAAGAACAGCTCAAGGACAGAACTACATACATTTAAAAAAAAGCACATGTAGCCTACATATCAATACATACACGCAAACTATCTAGATCAAATAGGGGAGAGGCGTTGTGCCATGAGCTGTTGCTTTATCTGTTTCTGAAACCAGGTTTGCTGTTTATGGAAGGAAGTTCCATACAATAATGGCTCTATAAAATACTGTACGCTTTCTTGAATTTGTTCTGGATTTGGGGACTGTGAAAAGACCCCTGGTGGTATGTCTGATGGGGTAAGTGTGTGTGTCAGAGCTGTGTGTAAATTGAATATGCAAACAATTTGGGATATCCAACACATTCATGTTTCTTATAAAAATAAGAAGAGATGCAGTCAGTCTCTCAACTCTTATCCAAGAGAGACTGGTATGCATAGTATTTATAGCAGCCCTCTGATTACAATGAAGAGCAAGACGTGCAGCTCTGTTTTGGGCTGTAGCTTAAGTAGGTGTTTCCCTTGCAGCACTTGAACACACGACTGGACAACAATCAAGATAAGACAAAACTAGAGTCTGCAGGACTTGCTTTTTGGAGTGTGGTGTCAAAAAAGCAGAGCATCTCTTTATTACGGACAGACCTCTCCCCATCTTTACAACCATTGAATCTATGTTTTGACCATCACAGTTTACAATCTCAGGTAAAACCAAGTAATTTAGTCTCCTCAACTTGTTCCACAGCCACACCATTCATTACCAGATTCAGCTGAGGCTTAGAACCTAAGGAATGATTTGTACAAAATACAATGCTCTTAGTTTATTACTGGCCACCCATTCCAAAACAGACTGCAACTCTTTGTTAAGGGTTTCAGTGACTTAACTAGCTGTAGCTGCTGATGCATATATAGTTGAATCATCAGCATACATGGACACACATGCTTTGTTTAATGCCAGTGGCAGGTCATTGGTAAAAATATAAAAGAGTAGAGGGCCTAGAGAGCAGCCCTGTGGTACACCACAATTTACGTGTTTTACATTATCTCTAGCTTCCATTAAAGATGATCCTCTGAGTTCTATTAGATAGATATCTCTGAATCCACAATATGGCAGAGGTTGAAAAGCCAAAACACATAAGTTTTTCCAACAACAGTTTATGGTCAATAATATCGCTCCCACAATCTTCTTATTATCAATGTCTTTCAACCAATCATCAGTCATTTGTGTCAGTGCAGTACATGTTGAGTGCCCTTCTGCAGAAGCATGCTGACAGTCTGTTGTTAATTTGTTTACAGAGAAATAGCATTGTATTTGGCCAAACATAATTTTTCCAACAGTTTGCTAAGAGCTGGCAGCAAGCTCATAGGTCTGCTGTTAGAACCAGTAATGGCTGCTTTACCACTCTTGGGCAGCGGAATTACTTTGGCTTCCCTCCAGGCCTGAGGACAAAGACTTTCCTCTAGGCTCAGATTAAAAATATGACAGATAGGAGTCGCTATAGAGTCAGCTACCATCCTCAGTAGATTTCCATCTAAGCTGTCAATGTCATTATTGATCGCTAACCATACTTTTTCCACCTCTGCCACACTAACTTTACAAAATTCAAACTTGCAATGCTTTTCTTTCATAATTCTTTTTATGCATGAAAACAATTGCTCACTGTTTGTTGTTGGCATTTTCTGCCTAAGTTTGCTCACTTTGCCAATGAAGTTATCATTAAAATAATTGTTAATATCAAACAATTTTGTGATGAATAAGACATCTGATGCATCTGATGTTTTTTCCCATCATTCTTCATATCATTGATCTTGGCTTCATAATACAGTTTCTTCATATTTTTATTGAGTTTCGTCACATAATTGACATAATTTCTCAATTTTCAGTAAGTTAGCCAGTCAGATATGCAGCCAGACTTATGCGCCACTCCTTTTGCCCCATCTCTTTCAACCATACAGTTTTTCAATTCCATCATCAATCCATGGAGCCTTAAAACCTCTTAGGGAAGTTACCAATTTTCGCAGCTTTTTGTTAAAAATCGCGCAACATTTCAGCGCCCTGCTATTCATGCCAGGAATATAGTATATGCATATGATTAGTATGTGTGGATAGAAAACACTCAGACGTTTCTAAAACTGGTTAAATCACGGCTGTGACTATAACAGAACGTGCGTTTCATCGAAAAGTGCAGGAAAATCTGATCACTGAAAATGGAAAAAAATATCCATGCGCCACTTCCAAGATTTGTTAAAGGTGAACCGGATTAAATGAGGTTGAGGTTGCAATACCTACAGCTTCCACACGATGTCTAGAGTCTTGTCATTTGCTTCGGCTTTGTTTCTTGGTCAAACCGAAACAAGGGAGCCGATTTCCTCCGGTCTCCGACAGGATGTTTTGGTTGAGTAATATCCGGCCATGATTTCAAGACGTGAAGTTAAAGAATATACATCGCCCCATGATAATTTTGATAGAGTATTAACGTTTACTAATACCTCAAGTTGCATTACAAAAGTATTTCGAAGTGTTTTGTGAAAGTTTATCGTCGACTTTTTTAATTTAAAAAAATGACGTTACGTTAAAAAACGCTCATTTTTTCGTTGATCACACACTATTCATAGATCGATATCTAGGCTATATATGGACCGATTTAATCGAAAAAAGACCCAAAATGATGTTTATGGGACATCTAGGAGTGCCAAGAAAGAAGCTCGTCAAAGGTAATGAATGTTTTATATTTTATTTCTGCGTTTTGAGTAGCCCCCGGCTATCGCAAAATCTGTCGTTAGGTGTCGTTGCAGTATTTTGGGGGATACATGCTATCAGATAATAGCTTCTCATGCTTTTGCCGAAAAGCATTTTACAAATCTGACTTGGTGGATAGATTCACAACGAGTGTAGCTTTAATTCAGTACATTGTATGTGCATTTTAATGAAAGTTTGAGTTTTATCAAAACTATAGGTGGCGCACTTGAACATTTCCGCTGATTGATGTTCCCACCACGGGACCACGGCCCTAACTTAACAGTTCTTAACAGTCAGTGTTTTAACAAGTGCATGTTTATCAATAATTGGAAGAAGCAATTTCATAAATCCCTCAAATGCAGTGTCTGGAAGCTCCTCATTAATCACATTAGACCAACACATATTTTTACATCATCCACATAAGTCACAGCAAAATCTTTTATATGATCACTTATACACTATTTTAGGCCCAGCTTTTGGAACTTTGGCTTTCCTGGATATAGCCACTATATTGTGATCACTGCATCCAATGGGTATGGATACAGCTTTAGAACAAAGTTCTACAGTATTAGTAAAAATGTGATCTATGCATGTGGATGTTCTGGTTCCTGTAGTGTTTGTAAACACCCTGGTAAGTTGATTAATAACCTGAACCAGATCACAGGCACTGGTTACAGTGAGAAGCTTCCTCTTGAGCAGACAGCTTGATGAAAACCAGTCAATATTCAGGTCCCCAAGAAAGTAGACCTCTCTGTTTACATCATATACGCTATCAAGCATTTCACACATATTATTCAGATACTGACTGTTAGCAATTGGTGTGTGTGTGTGTGTGTGTGTGTGTGTGTGTGTGTGTGTGTGTGTGTGTGTGTGTGTGTGTGTGTGTGTGTGTGTGTGTGTGTGTGTGTGTGTGTGTGTGTGTGTGTGTGTGTGTGTGTGTGTGTGCGTGTGTGCGTGTGTGTGCTGCGTTGTTGAAGCTTTGAACCCATAGGCTTGACTCTCTCATAGCTTCCAGGCTTCTGGGAGGGAGGTTAGACAATGAGCCTGTCATAGCAGATGAAAGCAATGTAAGCAATGGCTCTGGCAGCTTTCATGGCTGGGATCAGTTCTTTCGTCTTCTGGCGCACAGCTTCAGGATAGTCCTCGTTGAACTACAACTTCATTGCCTCAATGGCACACTATTCCCTACATAGTGTTTCTCTCAGATGGTAGCTCACACATACAACAGGCCAGTCTGCCTGGGCCTGTCATGGTGGTGGGTTTTCTAGTCCTGTGGGCGTGCTCCACCTCAATCTTCCGGTGGTCCATCTTCAATTTCTCAAAGATCGTTGAAGGTCCCCAATAACACAGTGTCATCCAACATTCTTAATAAAGGGAAGACGTTTGGAACCACCAAGACTCTTCCTAGAACTGGCCACCCAGCCAAACTGAGCAATCGAGAGATAGCGTCTTGGTCAGGGACCAAGAACCCGATGGTTACAGAGCTCCAGAGTTCCTCTGTGGAGATGGGACAACCTTCCAGAAATACAACCATCTCTGCAGCACTCCACCAATCAGGCTTTTATGGTTGAGTGGCCATATGGAAGCCACTCCTCAGTATAAGTCACATGACAGTCGCTTGGAGTTTACCAAAAGGCACCTAAAGGACTCTCAGACCATAAGAAACAAGATTCTCTGGTCTGATGAAAACAAGATTGAACTCTGTGGCCTGAATGCCAAGCGTCACGTCTGGAGGAAACCTTGCACCATCTCTCCGGTGATGCACGGTGGTGGCATCATCATGCTGTGGGGATGTTTTTCAGTGGCAGGGACTGGGAGACTTGTCAGGATCGAGGGAAAGATGAACGGACAAAATACAGAGAGATCCTTGATGAAAACCTGCGCCAGAGTGCTCAGGACCTCAGACTGGGGGTGAAGGTTCACCTTCCAAGAGGACAACGACCTTAAGCACACAGCCAAGACAACGCAGGAGTGGCTTTGGGACAAGTCTCTTAATGTCCTTGAGTGGCCCAGCCAGAGCCCGGACTTGAACCCAATCTAATATCTCTGGAGAGACCTGAAAATAGCTGTCCAGAGAAGCTCCACATCCAACCTGACAGAGCTTGATAAGATTTGTAGAGATGAATGGAGAAACTCCCCAAATTCAGCTGTGCCAAGCTTGTAGCGTCATACCCAAGAAGACTCAAGGGTGTAATCGCTGCCAGAGGTGCTTCAACAAAGTACTGAGTAAAGGGTCTGAATAGTTATGTAAATTTAATATTTCAGTTTTTTATTTTGAATACACTTGCAAAAATGTCTGAAAAACAGTTTTTGCTTTGTCATTATGGGGTATTGTGTGTAGATTGATCCGGATTGATCAAAATTCAAGGGGTCTGAATACTTTCTGAATGCACAGTGCATAACTTTAACCCATTGCATAAGAGATTCTCCGAAATTACAATAGTCTAGACATTAATACAGTGGGGCAAAAAAGTATTTAGTCAGCCACCAATTGTGCAAGTTCTCCCACTTAAAAAGATGAGAGAGGCCTGTAATTTTCATCATAGGTACACTTCAACTATGACAGACAAAATGAAAAGAAAAAATCCAGAAAATCACATTGTAGGACTTTTAATGAATTTATTTGCAAATTATGGTGGAAAATAAGTATTTGGTCAATAACAAAAGTTTATCTCAATACTTTGTTATATACCCTTTGTTGGCAATGACAGAGGTCAAATGTTTTCTGTAAGTCTTCACAAGGTTTTCACAAACTGTTGCTGGTATTTTGGCCCATTCCTCCTTGCAGATCTCCTCTAGAGCATTGATGTTTTGGGGCTGGTGCTGGGCAACACGGACTTTCAACTCCCTCCAAAGATTTTCTATGGGGTTGAGATCTGGAGACTGGCTAGGCCACTCCAGGACCTTGAAATGCTTCTTACGAAGCCACTCCTTCGTTGCCCGGGCGGTGTGTTTGGGATCATTGTCATGCTGAAAGACCCAGCCACGTTTCATCTTCAATGCCCTTGCTGATGGAAGGAGGTTTTCACTCAAAATCTCATGATACATGGCCCCATTCATTCTTTCCTTTACACGGATCAGTCGTCCTGGTCCCTTTGCAGAAAAACAGCCCCAAAGCATGATGTTTCCACCCCCATGCTTCACAGTAGGTATGGTGTTCTTTGAATGCAACTCAGCATTCTTTGTCCTCCAAACACGACGAGTTGAGTTTTTACCAAAAAGTTATATTTTGGTTTCATCTGACCATATGACATTCTCCCAATCTTCTTCTGGATCATCCAAATGCTCTCTAGCAAACTTCAGACGGGCCTGGACATGTACTGGCTTAAGCAGGTGGACATAAGAGCGTCTGCTAAATGACTTAAATGTAAATGTAATGTCTGGCACTGCAAGATTTGAGTCCCTGGCGGCCTAGTGTGTTACTGATGGTAGGCTTTGTTACTTTGGTCCCAGCTCTCTGCAGGTCATTCACTAGGTGAGATCTTGCGTGGAGCCCCAGATTGATGGAGATTATCAGTGGTCTTGTATGTCTTCCATTTCCTAATAATTGCTCCCATAGTTGATTTCTTCAAACCAAGCTGCTTACCTATTGCAGATTTAGTCTTCCCAGCCTGGTGCAGGTCTACAATTTTGTTTCTGGTGTCCTTTGACAGCTCTTTGGTCTTGGCCATAGTGGAGTTTGGAGTGTGACTGTTTGAGGTTGTGGACAGGTGTCTTTTATACTGATAACAAGTCCAAACAGGTGCCATTAATACAGGTAACGAGTGGAGGACAGAGGAGCCTCTCAAAGAAGAAGTTACAGGTCTGTGAGAGCCAGAAATCTTGCTTGTTTGTAGGTGACCAAATACCTATTTTCCACCATAATTTGCAAATAAATTCATTAAAAGTCCTACAATGTGATTTTCTGGATTTCTTTTCTCATTTTGTCTGTCATACTTGAAGTGTACCTATGATGAAAATGACAGGCCTCTCTCATGTTTTTAAGTGGGAGAACTTGCACAATTGGTGGCTGACTAAATACTTTTTTGCCCCACTGTATGCATAAAAGGGTGGGAAAATCATTTGTGTAAATTACAGGATGCTTTATATTGGTGTTGTAATGTGCTGAGCTGAGCTCTCCAATTCCCTTAACCCTAATCCCCACCACTATCCCATCACTCCCCCATATAGTTGACGGGCTCTCTGTGTCTTGGGCACAGAGCTACATCATGGAAAACCTGCATCATTACTAGTTACCACACTGAGTCTGGCAGTCTCTCTCTCACACACACACACACACACACACACACACACACACACACACACACACACACACACACACACACACACACACACACACACACACACACACACACACACACACACACACACACACACACACACACACACATTATCGCCGGGGAGAGGAGACGTAAAGGAACACAGGTCTTTATGTTTAGTTTAGCCCCAGCATCAGACCGTTCTGTCCCCCTGTCTGTCTTTCAGACCTTGCTCTGGTACTTCCTGTCCCAGGGTGTGTATGTGTGTGTGTTGAGTGGTGTTCTGTGGGCCGGTCAGTGTAATGAGCAGCTCTCCTCACTGAGCCAGGTTTAACCAGGTTTATGGGGCTCTGCCAGCTTCAGTCCTTCACAAACGCACCGACACACACTCACACACACACATACATACACAGACGGCTGCCAGCGTCAGTCATTAAGACACGCTCATAATTGCCCTTTCCAGCCAAAAACCCAAAGCTGAAACATCTGCTGGGCCCTGTACCCTCCTTACCCTTTTCTTCTCTTCCGCCCATCACCCTACAATGAAGAGCCACTATGCCCCAAGAGCACCACCACCTCTTTACCCCCAGACAACCACTACTAAACCCCCACCAACCTCCCATAGCAACCTTTCCCAGACTGCTCTTTAAGTGTCATCCCATCACCATGGTAATGCGTCTCACCAGATTGAGGACTAGAGGAGACCTGTAGCTGCCACTATTGGCACCCACTGCACTCTTCTTCTACTATTGGCACCCTCTTCTCCTACTATTGGCACCCTCTTTTCCTACTATTGGCACCCTCTTCTCCTACTATTGGCACCTACTGGACTCTTCTCCTACTATTGGCACCCTCTTCTCCTACTATTGGCACCCTCTTCTCCTACTATTGGCACCCACTGGACTCTTCTCCTACTATTGGCACCCTCTTTTCCTACTATTGGCACGCACTGGACTCTTGTCCTACTATTGGCACCCACTGCACGCTTCTCCTACTATTGGCACCCTCTTCTCCTACTATTGGCACCCAGTGGACTCTTCTCCTACTATTGGCACCCAGTGGACTCTTCTCCTACTATTGGCACCCTCTTTTCCTACTATTGGCACCCTCTTTTCCTACTATTGGCACCCTCTTCTCCTACTATTGGCACCCACTGGACTCTTCTCCTACTATTGGCACCATCTTCTCCTACTATTGGCACCCTCTTCTCCTACTATTGGCACCCACTGGACTCTTCTCCTACTATTGGCACCCTCTTTTCCTACTATTGGCACCCACTGGACTCTTCTCCTACTATTGGCACCCTCTTCTCCTACTATTGGCACCCACTGGACTTTTCTCCTACTATTGGCACCCTCTTCTCCTAGTATTGGCACCCTCTTCTCCTACTATTGGCACCCACTGGACTCTTCTCCTACTATTGGCACCCTCTTCTCCTACTATTGGCACCCACTGGACTCTTCTCCTGCCTTTGGCACCCTCTTCTCCCACTATTGGCACCCACTGGACTCTTCTCCTACTATTGGCACCCTCTTCTCCTACTATTGGCACCCACTGGACTCTTCTCCTACTATTGGCACCCTCTTTTCCTACTATTGGCACCCACTGGACTCTTCTCCTGCTATTGGCACCCACTGGACTCTTCTCCTACTATTGGCACCCACTGGACTCTTCTCCTGCTTTTGGCACCCACTGGACTCTTCTCCTACTATTGGCACCCTCTTCCCCTACTATTGGCACCCACTGCACTCTTCTCCTAGTAGGCCTGTCCCCACTTTTATCAAGGATCTCTCTGTACTTTGCTCCGTTCATCTTTCCCTCGATCCTGACTAGTCTCCCAGTCCCTGCCGCTGAAAAACATCTCCACAGCACAATGCTGCCACCACCATGCACCTAGGAATGGTGCCAGGTTTCCTCCAGATGTGACTTTTGGCATTCAGGCCAAAGAGTTCAATCTTAGTTTTATCAGAGCAGGGAATCTTGTTTCTCATGGTCTGAGAGTCTTTAGGTGCCTTTTGGTAAACTCCAAGCGGGCTGTCATGTTCCTTTTACTGAGGAGTCGCTTCCGTCTTGCCAGTCTACGATAAAAGGCCTGGTTGGTGGAGTGCTGCAGAGATGATTGGCGTTCTGGAAGGTGCTCCCATCTCCACAGAGGAACCCATCGGGTTCTCGGTCACCTCCATGACCAGTTTGGCCAGGCGGCCAGCTCTAGGAAGAGTCTTGGTGCTTCCAAACTAATTAAATTTACGAATAACGGAGGCCACTTTGTTCTTGGGGACCTTCAATGCTGCAGAAATGTTTTGTTACCCTTTCCCAGATCTGTGCTTCGACACAATCCTGTCTCGGCGCTCTACAGACAATTCATTCAACCTTATGGCCTGGATTTTGCTCTAACATTTACTTTCAACTGTGGGACCTTTTATACACAGGTGTGTGCCTTTCCAAATCATGTCCAATCAATTTGAATATATCACAGGTGGACTCCAATCAAGTTGTAGAAACATCTCAAGGATGATCATTGGAAACAGGATGCACCTGAGCTCAATTTAGCAAAGGGTCTGAATACTTATGTAAATAAGGTATTTCTGTTGTTTATTTTTAATACATTTGCAAAGATTTCTAGGAACCTGTTTTCGCTCTGTCATTATGGGGTATTGTTGAGGATTGCTGAGGATTTTAATTTTAAAAAAATCATTTTTAGAATAAGGCTGTAACGCAACAACATTTTGAAAAAGTCAAGGGGTCTAAATACTTTCCGGACTCTGACATTGCTCGTCCTAGTATTTCTATATTTCTTAATTCCATTCTTTTACTTTTTTTGGATTTGTTTGTATTGTTGTCTGTTCTTAGATATTACTGCACTGTTGGAGCTAGGAACACAAACATTTCGCTACACCCGCAATAACATCTGCTAAATATGCGTAGGCAACCTTCCTCAAGTGCCAGACTAACTGCCTGATAATAACACCAAAGTGTCTGGAGCAAATCCTTCAGTGAGGAAGAGAGGAGGACAGCATGGGAGGGTAGAGGAGAGGAGAGGAGAGGAGAGGAGAGGAGAGGAGAGGAGAGGAGAGGGAGACTTCATGCCCTTATGTTCCTTTTTTATGGCCCATTTTACTAGGACTCTTTAAATATGCCCTTTAACCTCCAGACTCTTTGTATTGCAGTGTGTTATGGAGTTCTATACTGTAATAAGCAATTCTTCTTCTGAAAACGTTCAATATCGCCTTCCCAGACACTTTTTATCTTCACAAAGGCTCGGATAAATTCTGACCGGTAAATGTGTGACTAATAGAATAATGTCACGATAAGAAAACAAAGCAAGAATACAAATTAACATCCAGTAGCCATAGAAACAAACAGGCAAACACAGTCTGTAGACTGACTGGTGACAGATTTTTTTTGTTGAGTCAGTGTGCCCACAACAGTTAGATTCAGAAACAAACAGCATGGGCATCTGAGATTTCTGGCCCAACAGATAGTTCTTATGGCCATGTTGTGCTGTTCGTGTGGGTGGGCTTATCCCATTGATTACCTGGCTGGGAGAGAGATGGGTGGAAAGTGGAGGAAGAGGTAGATAGACAAGAGAGAAAGGGGGTGGGGTGAGAGCTGAGTGTGGTTTGTTCTGGGATGACTGGCTGTCAGAAGATGGATAGCGGGGGAGAGAGAAGGATGAAACACAGAGGGAGACAGGGACCAGAGCTGTGTATGGTGGGTGAGAGCTGTTGTAGCTCAGGGATGACTGGCGGGTCTAGCTTCCCCTCCTAGAGAGCCTGACATTTCAGCGGCTGAAAATCGAGGCTAATAAACTATTTGGCTCTCAAAACAACCCCTCTGTGTGGTTTTCCCGCCCTGGTTTTTCTCCCCATTCCTCCATTGGTTACTTTAATAGAAATCCATAACGCTGCAGCTTTTGGCTAAACTGGTGCTGCTCATGTTATTATAGAGAGGAAATGTGATTACGTAAAAAATATTTATCTACAAACTCATTTCTAATGGTTAGAAAATGAAATTCACTCCGTCCACAAGGTTGATATTATGTATGAATTTCCCTCCACGGGGCTGGTATATTATGTTGAATCAGCAGTATGGTAACACAGCTGTTCTTAGTGCTGTGTGTCGCTCACGTGGCTGGTGTTATTTTCTGACTGCAGCCTTATTTAATCTGATCCGGGATCAGTCATGGAGCCGTGTTTTTGCAGGAAAGTGAGAGGTGCTGACGGGACAGTAGTTAAGCCGAACCCCCTGGCTGACTGGCTGGCTGGCTGGCTGGCTGCTATCTGACTGAAGAGCAACAGGCTGGAGAGAGCAAGAGAGAGAGAGAGAGAGAGAGAGAGAGAGAGAGAGAGAGAGAGAGAGAGAGAGAGAGAGAGAGAGAGACAGAGAGAGACAGAGAGAGAAACAGAGACAGAGACAGAGACAGAGACAGAGACAGAGAGGGTTCGGTCCGTGTGGCCATTAGTAACTGGGGAGGTGTGGAGATAAGAGTTGCTTATGTGAGTGACAGACTAAGATTCAAACCCGGGTCTCCTGAGCTGTGTAAGTCCGCTCGTGGAGTAAATGCAAGTCTTAGACAAGATTACTCATCACACAAGCGTGGTTTCAAAACACTAGTGAAATAAAAGTCTGAATCATGATTGGAAACGACAAGGTTGTAATGTCACTCCTTGGTCACCAGTATGGGCAGGTTTGGTCATTTGGGAGTTCCAGCCTGTCAGATGGTGTCCAACCCATGGCAGTAAATGCTGTCAAGGTACACTATCAATCAGACATGAGCAGACATACAGTATGAGTCAGACAGTAGTTGGCAGAGCCCTCAATCTACCTGATAGATAGATAGATAGATAGATAGATAGATAGATAGATAGATAGATAGATAGATAGATAGATAGATAGATAGATAGATAGATAGATAGATAGATAGATCTTCTCAGTCAGCATTCAGGGGGAAATAATATGGGGAAAAACACCGCACTGTCGTTGTTTGGTTACCCCAACTCTTTCTCTCTCTACCCCACCCTCTCTTCTGTGATGAATGGAAGGTATGAATTTTCTGTGGCCTCCCTGGGTCTCTCTCAGAGCTCCTCAGCAGCTGAACAAACAGCTCAGCCTTCCCTCCCCCCAGCCCCACTACCCAGACTCAGCCTGAGACTGTCTTCCCCAGCCCTACACCTCAGTTCCCAGTCCCAGCTCCAGTCTCCCAGCCCCAGCTCTAATCCCAGCCATCTTCCCCAGCCCCAGCACCAGCCACCCAAACATATCCCAACCCCAGCCCCAGCCTGAGCTCTCTAGCACTGAAATCTGGCAGCAAATACCAGTAGGCCAATGCTCTCAAGACAAATGGCTTTGAGAACACGGGAGGGCTAGTGGTAGTTGTGGTGGTGAGTTGGACACGGAGGCTGGGCAGTATGGTACAGGCTGGTGGGGTGTATATGGTTGGGTATTAGGGGAGTATGGTGAGAGCTGGTGGGGTGGATATGATTGGGTATTAGGGGAGTATGGTGAGGGCTGGTGGGGTGGATATGATCGGGTATTAGGGGAGTATGGTGAGGGCTGGTGGGGTGGATATGATTGGGTATTAGGGGAGTATGGTGAGGGCTGGTGGGGTGGATATGATTGGGTATTAGGGGAGTATGGTGAAGGCTGGTGGGGTGGATATGATCGGGTATTAGGAGAGTATGGTGAAGGCTGGTGGGGTGGATATGATTGGGTATTAGGGGAGTATGGTGAGGGCTGGTGGGGTGGATATGATTGGGTATTAGGGGAGTATGGTGAAGGCTGGTGGGGTGGATATACTCCCAATGATCGGCTATGAAAAGCCAACTGAGATTTACTCCTGAGGTACTGACTTGTTGAACACTCGACAGCTACTGTGATTATTATTATTTGACCATGCTGGTCATTTATGAACATTTGAACATCTCAGCCATGTTCTGTTATAATCTCCACCCGGCACAACCAGAAGAGGACTGGCCACCCCTCATAGCCTGGATACTCTCTAGGTTTATATAAATACATTTGATTTGATATGATTGGGGATTAGGGGAGTATGGTGAGGGCTGGTGGGATGGATATAATTGGGTAGCTGGGGAGTATGCTGAGGGCTGGTGGGGTGGATGTGTTTGTGTAGCTGGGGAGTATGGTGGGGGCTGGTGGGGTGGATATGATTGGGTAGCTGGGGAGTATGGTGAGGGCTGGTGGGGTGGATATGATTGGGTAGCTGGGGAGTATGGTGAGGGCTGGTGGTGTGTATATGATTGGGTAATAGGGGAGTATGGTGAGGGCTGGTGGGGTTGATATGATTGGGTATTAGGGGAGTATGGTGAGGGCTGGTGGGGTGTTTATGATTGGGTATTAGGGGGAGTATGGTGAGGGCTGGTGGGGTGTATATGATTGGGTATGAGGGGTGTATGGTGAGGGCTGGTGGGGTGGATATGATAGGGTATCAGGGGAGTATGGTGAGGGCTGGTGGGGCGGATATGATTGGGTAGCTGGGGAGTATGGTGAGAGCTGGTAGGGTGGATATGATAGGGTATTAGGGGTGTATGGTGAGGGCTGGTGGGGTGGATATGATTGGGTATCAGGGGAGTATGGTGAGGGCTGGTGGGGTGGATATGATTGGGTATTAGGGGAGTATGGTGAGGGCTGGTGGTGTGGATATGATTGGGTATTAGAGGAGTATGGTGAGGGCTGGTGGGGTGGATATGATTGGGTATTAGAGGAGTATGGTGAGGGCTGGTGGGGTGGATATGATAGTGTATCAGGGGAGTGTGGTGAGGGCTGGTGGGGTGGATATGATAGGTAATTAAATGAGTATGGGGAGGGCTGGTGGGATTGATATGATTGGGTAGCTGGGGAGTATGGTGAGAGCTGGTCGGGTGGATATGATTGGGTAGCTGGGGAGTATGGTGAGGGCTGGGGAGGTGGATATGATAGGGTAGGAGGGGCGGCAGGGTAGCCTAGTGGTTGCAAGTTCATATCCCCGAGCTGACAAGGTACAAATCTGTCGTTCTGCCCCTGAACAGGCAGTTAACCCACTGTTCCTAGGCCGTCATTGAAAATATGATGGCTGGAGGGGTGGTCTGGAGGGGATATGAACGGCTGGAGGGGTGGTCTGGTGGTCTAGTGGTCTGGTCAGGAAATGTAGAGTAAAGGACAGCTGTGGAGTCCTTTAAATTCATGCCATGGTCTCAGTTGGTCTCTGGGTTTTGTGGTAGGATGCAGTAAGCAGTGTAGATCTACTTCGAAGGCATTGCTCAAGAAGAGTGGAGAGGGAAAGGAGAATTGGCAGGATGGATATGTGAAGGAAAAGAGATGGAGAAGGAGAGATAGAGATAGAGAGGGAGAAAAGGAGAGACGGAGATGGCAGGATTTATGGATCCAGGGAGCCGAGAGGGAGAGGGGGAGGACATGGATGGATGACAAGAAGTAGATGGAGGGTGCGGTTTAAAAGAACCTCAGTCTGTGACGCAGGCTCTGCTCTCCAGGTGCTATATGGGTCTGGTCTGTCTGTGAGGATGTTCCCAGAATGCTGTGGTGCTGTGGTGATGCGATGGTGTGGTTTAGAGGGTCTCAGTGTGTGTGTGTGTGTGTGTGTGTGTGTGTGTGTGTGTGTACGTGTGGTGTGGCTGGTGGGAAATTATGTTAAAGGAACACACAGTAGAGCACTGGAGGCTTGACAGCTCCTTAACAATCTGCAGGCGGTGGTGTACACACACACACACACACACACACACACACACACACACACACACACACACACACACACACACACACACACACACACACACACACACACACACACACACACACACACCAGCAGCCAGAACATTCCTCACACATCTGGCCCTGCCCGAGTCTGTCTGTCTGTCTGTCTCTCTCTCTCTCTCTCTCTCCTCTCTCTCTTTCTATCTCTCTCGTTTTCTCTCTCTCCCTCTCCCACTACCAACCATAATTACCAACAACCCCTCTGTTCTCCATTTCTCTATTTGATGATCCTCATACCCCCTCCTCCTGTGCAGTGCTGAAAACGTCTTCTGGGGTCCTGATTTAGGAGGGAACAGGCTTATTGTGTCCATAAGAAAGTGCCATACCGAAACGTGCCATTTAGTTAACACCATGTCAGGACATGAAATACAAGGCCAACACAGGGATTGTGTTTGAGATACCCAGTGTGAGATGCAACAGATATAACATCTGAAAGCAATCGCAGAGAGAGGTTCATTCTCTGTTCAACATTGAATGTACACTGAGTGTTCAAAACATGCTCTAACCCCTGCTCTTTCCATCACACAGACTGA
Source organism: Oncorhynchus nerka (assembly GCF_034236695.1). Taxonomy (NCBI): domain Eukaryota; kingdom Metazoa; phylum Chordata; class Actinopteri; order Salmoniformes; family Salmonidae; genus Oncorhynchus; species Oncorhynchus nerka. The sequence goes on from NC_088413.1 coordinate 40,139,614, forward strand.
CCAGGCGAATCCATGTGAAGGCTATGATCCCCTATTGACGTCACTTGTTAAATCCACTTCAATCAGTGTAGATGAAGGGGAGGAGACAGGTTAAAGAGGGATTTTTAAGCCTTGAGACAGTTGAGACAGGGATTGTGTATGTGTGCCATTCAGAGGGTGAATAGGCATGGCAAAATATTGAAGTGTCTTTGAACAGGGTATGGCAGTAGGTGACAGGCGCACCGGTTTGAGTGTGTCAAGAATTGCAACGCTGCTGGGTTTCTCAACCTCAACCTTTTCCTGCTTGTATCAAGAACGATCCACCACCCAAAGAACATCCAGCCAACTGGACACAACTGTGGGGATGCTTTCGACACCTTGTAGTGTCCACATTTTTTGTACACTCAGTGTATAATACGTTCTATGTGTCATTCAGTGTTTTATTGTCTCATGACTCACATGGGAACTCAAGTGGAACCAGAACGGAGGAACATAGGGAAGCGTGGGAGTCTGATTATAGTTTTGGGTGAAGTAAAGGTCTTGGTGTGATAGTGATGGTGTGTGTCTGTGTGTATGTGTGTGTGTGTGTGTGTGTGTGTGTGTGTGTGTGTGTGTGTGTGTGTTTGTTTGTTTGTGTGTTTGTTTGTGTGTGTGTGTGGGGGTGGGGTGGGGGGGTCAGAGAACGCTGGCTGGTTAGGAGATGGAGGGGTGACTGCGACTGTGTCAGGCACATGTTGGATTGCTAGCCCTGGCCCCAAACAGGAAATGAGGGCACATGAGCAGGAAGTGAGCGGCCTGACGCTTCATTCAGGAAGTAAGGGCGCATGCATGGAGGAAGTGTCTTTGTTGCTGTTCCCTGCCAGGAAGCTATAGTTATAAAGTGTGAGGCTGTTTTTTCTTGAAGGAGTGTTTACTCCTGCTTTATCTGTAATCTTATGGCATCCCTCCCTCCCTCCCACTCTCCCTCCCTCCCTCCCTCCCTCCCACTCTCCCTCCCTCCCTCCCTCCCTCCCACCACTCGCAGTCTGACATATATTTGTTGTAATGTATTTCATGTAATAATGTAATAGTGCCTTACGTTCACACTCAGGAAACTATTGTTACTCTCCTTCCGCTTGTTGGTTGTTGTTTGCTAGTCGTTCACTTGTTCACCCTGGACTGTGAACCAAGTGCAAAATGACGGAGTGTGAAGCTCAACTCTACTCAGACACTGCCATTGGTCCCTGCTCTCTCTCTCTCTCTCTCTCTCTCTCTCTCTCTCTCTCTCTCTCTCTCTCTCTCTCTCTCTCACTCTCTGTCTCTCTCTCTCTCTCTCTCTCTCTCTCCCTCTCCCCTCTCTCTCTCTCTCTCTCTCTCTCTCTCTCTCTCTCTCTCACTCTCTGTCTCTCTCTCTCACTCTCTCTCACTCTCTGTCTCTCTCTCTCTTTCTCTCTCTCTCTCTCTCTCTCTGTCTCTGTCTCTCTCTATCTATCTATCTATCTATCTCTCTCTCTCTCTCTCTCTCTCTCTCTCTCTGTCTCTGTCTCTCTCTATCTATCTCTCTCTCTCTCTCTCTCTCACTCTCTCTCTCTCTCTCTCTCTCTCTATATATATATATCTCTCTCTCTCTCTCACTCTCTCTCTCTCTCTCACTCTCGCTCTCTCTCTCTCTCCCTTTCTCCTCTCCGTCTGTATTCAATAGAATACGCTCCCCCCTCCGTCCGCTGTTGTCCCCCGTCTCCCTGCTCCACTCCCCCCAGAAGGAGTCAGGATGTTTTGAGAAGAGGGATATTGCTCTTAATGGATTCCAAACACCACACAAGTTTATTAGGAAGCTGGGCATTGTAAAAATGGGAGGAAGGGGTGGGGGTGGAGGAGGAGAGAGGGAAGAATAGAAGGAGAATGGTGGAGAGTGGAGGAGGAGGCGAAATGTGGAGGAGAAGGAGGGGGGTAGTCGGGACGAGGGGGAAGGGGGAGGGCTTAGTTTTTGTTTTGCTTGGTTTTACAGAATATTTACATTAACCACCCTTGGAAAATCAGCTTCATATAACTTACTTGGTGGGGTTGGGTTTCATTTCTAGTCCCTTCAGCGGTGGTTTTTCGTTATTTCTAATCTAATGAAATAGTGTATTTCTTCCCAATCTCTATTTGGGTCTGTTTTTGGGACAGTGGTACTGTTGATCGGGGTGGTTCTACCCTCCGGTTCATAGCCTACAGATATGTAGCAGGCCTAATGCAATGTATTTTAATAGAATGTAATGTTCAAATTAGATCAAAGTGGGAATGTACTGTAATAAAACAGGGAACTATGTATGACTTGATTTGAGTGTGTATGCGAATGCAGCTGTTGCTACTTCCGTGCATGAATCTACATAATGACATTAGCAGTGGTTCTAGGAATTGTTTGTGAGCCTTCAGTGTGAATCAATGTGGATATCCATCGGACATTGAGACAGTCGTTCATCATATATGACAGTAAGACAGTGAGACAGTCGTTCATCATATACGACAGTAAGACAGTGAGACAGTCGTTCATCATATACGACAGTAAGACAGTGAGACAGTCGTTCATCATATACGACAGTAAGACAGTGAGACAGTCGTTCATCATATACGACAGTAAGACAGTGAGACAGTCGTTCATCATATACGACAGTAAGACCGTGAGACAGTCGTTCATCATATACGACAGTAAGACAGTGAGACAGTCGTTCATCATATACGACAGTAAGACAGTGAGACAGTCGTTCATCATATACGACAGTAAGACAGTGAGACAGTCGTTCATCATATACGACAGTAAGACAGTGAGACAGTCATTCATCATACTAGACAGTAAGACAGTGAGACAGTCATTCATCATATTAGACAGTAAGACAGTGAGACAGTCATTCATCATATTAGACAGTAAGACAGTGAGACAGTCATTCATCATACTAGACAGTAAGACAGTGAGACAGTCATTCATCATATTAGACAGTAAGACAGTGAGACAGTCATTCATCATATTAGACAGTAAGACAGTGAGACATTCATCACCTTTTTTCCCCTATTTTTTTCTGCTGTGTTATTGACTTGTTAATTGTTTACTCTGTGTTGTCTGTTCACACTGCTATGCTTTATCTTGGCCAGGTCGCAGTTGTAAATGAGAACTTGTTCTCAACTAGCCTACCTGGTTAAATAAAGGTGAAAAAAATAAATATATATGACAGTAAGACAGTGAGACAGTCATGTAAGTGAGACAGACTGTAATGAAAAGATTGAATGCAAGTGCAGTGGAGCCATGCAGTTGTCCTGGGTGATGTGATCTGAGCGTGTCAGTATTCATGGCCCTCCAGCCCTCCCTTGCCACTCATACCTCCCGTCCCATCGCTGTGTGGGGGTGTCCTATACCTGCGTCAGAGCATCTAATCGGGACTTCTCCTCACAAAGAGTCTCTTTGATGTGCAGGAGCTTCCTGCCTTGCTCCAAAAGGCTTGACTATGTACTAACCGTCTCCAATGAATGCATTAGGCTTTAAGAGTGTTAATGATCGGAGCAGTAATCCTACAAGTCCCTTGCTCTGTTCTAGTTCTGCAGGTAACTATTGGGTTAGAAAGGAGGTATGGAATATAGGCTACCAGGAACAAATGCCTTGCAATGCAATCCACTATCGATATATTAACCGTTGGATCGTGATTCACTGTTTGTACAGGACCAGACTAGCCATTAAATCTCCTTTTCTTAAAGCTGATGACCCGTAAGTGATGTGGGTGTGATGGGGGTGGGGTCAGGGGGTCACTGTAGAGGTCTGGGGTTGAGGAGGGAGGAAGAAGGATGAGGAGGAGGGGGTAGGAAAAGGGAAAGAGATGAGATGGAAGGAGAGGAAGATGGAGATGGGAGAGAAGGGGAGAAATAGGTAAGGAGAGAGGGATGAGAGCTGTGAGGGGAGGAAAATGAAGGAGAACGGGGAGGAAAGGTGAAACCAAGAGGAGAGTCGAGAGGAGGCAAGGAGCACTTGTCTTTCCACTAGTGTAATCCCTCTAATTTGGGATATTAAACTCCAATCCCCTGTTCCGGGGTCATCATCATCAGAGCCAACATTTCATTGGTCCCAAATTGCTCCCAGGTGTCCTACTGCTGAACACACAGGCATGCATACATGGAAAAGAAGATTATTCAACACACACACACAAATGAACACACAGACACACACATACACACACGCACACACACACACACACACACACACACACACACACACACACACACACACACACACACACACACACACACACACACACACACACACACACACACACACACACACACACACACACACACACTCACATTCACATCAAACACACATACTCAGACACTGCCATTGGTCCCTGCTCTCTCTCTCTCTCTCTCTCTCTCTCTCTCTCTCTCTCTCTCTCTCTCTCTCTCTCTCTCTGCTTAATATAGGAACACAGTTACACATTGTTTTCCAGGCAAGGCCTGGACACAATATCATGGTAATCTCTAATAGCAACAGTAGATGTGTTATTTAACAGCAGTTTACCTGTGGTCTCTGATCTGTGACCCAGTTTGTTCTGAATGTTGTCGATCGTCTTTCCCCAACTGACAGACAGCAAGCCAAGGTCATATGTATATTGTGTATGTTAAAGGTGTGTTACAGATACGTTACAGGTGTGTGGATTAGAATAGAGGGACACATAGCTTGGAGCATTTTTGACACGCAATACCTAAATACCAACAAGCCAAGGCATTCCTTAGTGTCAGGAGTGTCAGGAGTGTCAGGAGTGTCAGGAGTCTCAGGAGTGTCAGGAGTGTCAGGAGTCTCAGGAGTCTCAGGAGTGTCAGGACCCTCAGGAGTGTCAGGAGTCTCAGGAGTGTCAGGAGTCTCAGGAGTGTCAGGAGTCTCAGGAGTGTCAGGAGTGTCAGGAGTCTCATGAGTCTCATGAGTCTCAGGAGTGTCCGGAGTGTCCGGAGTGTCAGGAGTCTCAGGAGTCTCAGGAGTCTCAGCAGTGTCAGGAGTGTCAGGTGTCTTAGGAGTGTCAGGAGTGTCGGGAGTGTCGGGAGTGTCAGGGGTGTCAGGAGTGTCAGGAGTCTCAGGAGTGTCAGGGGTGTCAGGAGTCTCAGGAGTGTCAGGAGTGTCAGGAGTCTCAGGAGTCTCAGGAGTCTCAGGAGTGTCAGGAGTGTCAGGAGTCTCAGGAGTCTTAGGAGTCTCAGGAGTGTCAGGAGTGTCAGGAGTCTCAGGAGTCTCAGGAGTCTCAGGAGTGTCAGGAGTGTCAGGAGTCTCAGGGGTGTCCGGAGTGTCAGGAGTCTCAGGAGTATCAGGAGTCTCAGGAGTGTCAGGAGTCTCAGGAGTCTCAGCAGTGTCAGGAGTGTCAGGTGTCTTAGGAGTGTCAGGAGTGTCAGGAGTGTCAGGAGTCTCAGGAGTCTTAGGAGTCTCAGGAGTCTCAGGATGTCAGGAGTCTCAGGAGTCTCAGCAGTGTCAGGAGTGTCAGGTGTCTTAGGAGTGTCAGGAGTGTCAGGAGTCTCAGGAGTCTCAGGATGTCAGGAGTCTCAGGAGTCTCAGGAGTCTCAGGAGTGTCAGGAGTCTCAGGAGTGTGATCTAGTGTGGAAATGTACAGTATATTGGTATCTGCCTAACTTCTAGAATGGACAACACCATTAAACAAAGTACAGTGTTGACTCCAGGACACAGACCAATCTAAATGTCAAAGTTGACATTCCAACATGAATATTCCAAAGTGGTTTCCAACTGAACCCATGGTGAACAGAGGACTATTAAACCAAGGTGTAATGAAACTAAGTCGCTTTACCGTACGCAAGGGTGTGCACAGGAACTCATTCACACACACACACAGTTGCTCTCTCGGGGGGGGGGGGATTACATGCCTTTCTGGTCACACAAGAGGTGAGTTTGGTGACTCCAGCAGCATCCCACACCCCTAAACCCACATCTCCCCTTCTACTTGTATTCTCTCTCCTTGTCCATCTCCTGCCCATGGTGGGATCTGAACCCCAGTCTCTCGTGCGAGGAACCAACGTCTTTACCATTAGCCCACCAGGAAATTCCCCATTGGACTGAGGTTGACACACATTTTGAAATTGCAGTCGGGGCTACATCACCATGGCAGTGTGATGCCAGGACAACAACCTCTCTCTAAACGTCAGCAAGATAAAGGAGCTGTTGTCTCTGCAACCACGCCAAGTCTGGAACCAGCAGGACCCTGAACAGTTTCTAACCCCAAGCCAATAGATTTCATAAACGAGATAAATCGCTAATCAACTGGATAACCGGACTGACTCTATACGCTGGACTCTACCCACACGCTCACACATACTGTGCGTAAAATGACACCCCCCCACACACACACACACACACACACACACACACACACACACACACACACACACACACACACACACACACACACACACACACACACACGGCAACATAACATTCGCACACAAGCATACTGACGCCACACACTTTCACACACACTTTCACACTCACCACATACTCTGCTGCTACAACTCAGTCTGTAAATACACATGTATGTTTAGTAGTTATTGTTGTTCTTTATCCACTGTGTATTTATTCCCTGTGTCACTATTTCTATTTCTTTGTTTTAGCTTTGTTATCTTTTGTATTTAACTCTGCATTGTTGGAAAAGGACACTTCCCCTCTGTTATACAGTATGGGGTTAAAGAAGTGAGAGAGAGAGAGTTCACTTCTATCCACTCCTTCTGTCTGCCCCCCCTCAGCAGATTGTGGTTACGTTAGCGACCTAATGCACCACGGTAAGACTGGCCCTTCCATTGGCCCTGTTCCCTTTACTCTGGCCCCTCCAGAGGAAACCCTTTGAAGGACCGTGTCAGGGATGGGTAAGGAAATATTATTTTTGGCCATGGCCATCAGCCTCTGTCTGAGAGATGCAGTTGAGAAGATATGTGGTTTGACCTTCTTAAACATACACACACACACACACACACACACACACACACACACACACACACACACACACACACACACACACACACACACACACACACATACACACACACACACACACACACACACACACACACACACACACACACACACACACACACACACACACACATACACACACACTCTCTTCACACTTTGAATGAATGATTCTTGCAGAGGAAGAGCCCACCACAGAAGACAGGCAAACAGACATCACACACTGTCCCCTATGTTTCCCCTTTGATCAAGATGGCCCCATACTGTATGGCTGCTGCCTTGCGTGCTCTGGCCCAACTTTGTGATTAATTTGTGCTAATTTGTGATTCTTTTGGCATTTATATTGTAAATAAATGTATCCTCTATCATTTCTTATGATAGACAAAACAAACTTTTACCGGCACTGACCCTGTACATAGCTTCCTCGCTTATTTCTTATTTCTCGTGTTTATAAAGTACGAGTTACACTTGTTTGACATTGAAGTACTACACTGTTGGGTTGAGCTCGCAAGTTAAGCATTTCACTCTACTTGTGCTACGTGACAAATACAAGGTGAACTTGAGTTGTAGAGGAGGTTTCTGGACGCTGGAACGTGGCGTGGGGAAGGTGTGTAAGACTTGGTGACAGGGAGAGAGAGGGGACAATGGTCTTGCTGTGTAAGAATAGGAGCATGGTTGGGGACTCAAGGGTGGTAAAAGAGGATTTGGCTCAGATTGGCTCAGATTGACATGTCTGCAGTAACGTTCCAGGCTTAAGAAAGCTACAGCAAAGTTGATACTGTGAAATTTCAAAACGTTTCAAACCCACGACTAGAGAGACTGTCAACGAACACAGCATGGAGCTGCTGTTTTTATGACTGAGTTCACGTCTAAATTCTTACTCAACACAGTCAACACTTTGTATTCAACACTTTTATAAGGCATAAAATGCGCGTTTCCTATTTCCACTCAGCGCTACAACAAGCACTGCAGCAGTAATGAATGAGGAGGAAAGTGTAGCTATAGACTTGCGTTGTTGTTATTATTAGCAGGTTGGGGTGTTTTTTCATATCGGGGGAATATTTCCCTTTCTCTGTTCATCGGAGTAACCACATGAATTAGAGCATGAGACAGGGATAATGCGAGGGATAATGTCTCTCTCTCTCACTCCCTCTCTCTGTCCCTGTCATTCTGTCTCTCTCTCCCACTCTCTCACTCCTTCTCTCTGTCCCTGTCATTCTGTCTCTCTCTCTCTCTCTCTCTCTCTCTCTCTCTCCCTCTCCGTCTCTCACTCCCTCTCTCTGTCCCTGTCATTCTGTCTCTCTCTCTGTCTCTCTCTCTCTCTCTCTCTCCCTCTCTCACTCCCTCTCTCTGTCCCTGTCATTCTGTCTCTCTCTCTGTCTTTCTCTCTCTCTCTCTCTCCCTCTCTCACTCCCTCTCTCTGTCCCTGCCATTCTGTGTCCCTCTCCCTCACAAAGAGGAAAATACATTATAAAAAGAAAAGGAGAATGTGAGAAATTAACTGGTTTGGAAACGGCATAGTGGAGAGATAAAAGAGAGATAAAATAAATTGAGGAGAGACTATCCCTCTGTCTGCATCCTCTGGGAGCTGTTCTGTCTTGCCTTTTGTAAAAATCAGAGATATTCTTTTCCATTTCTCCCTAACTTTCTTCCCGCTGATGCTATTCTAGGAGCACGGCCAGAGGTTGGCGTTCTTCCGATCCCCTTCTCTATCCCTCTGTCTTCTCTCCTCTCCACAACCCCTCTCTCTCCTTCTCCTCCCCCAATATGTGGGTCTCTCAGAGAGACTAGCCAGGTCAGGAGACTCCAAGTCCAAATGCTATTTTTGCCAAATTAGATTGTGATGGCTGTCCATGATATTTAGGATCCAGCTCTCTAGTTATGGGACAGTGCTATAGTGTCTTGTGAGTTGATAGAGGGAAGACGTCACTCCTCTTCAGTTGTATGAAGGTGTCAACAATAACCCAGCATTGACGGGGTTAAACACAATTAAAGGACCATTAGAATATGGACACCAATTCAATATGTCCAACTAGTTTGAGTCGGGGGTTATAATGCATTGTGGGAACACGAGAGGGAGAGAGAGAGAGAGAGAGAGAGACAGAGAGAGAGAGAGAGAGAGAGAGAGAGAGAGAGAGAGAGAGAGAGAGAGAGAGATCATTCATTGATAAAGGGAGAGAGAGAGAGAGAGAGAGAGGAGGGAAGGGGGAGGTAAGACTTAAGTGTGTTTCATGGAGGAGTATATATTAAAAGCGTCATCTTTTAATCCCGTAGCTGGAATGCAGTCAGTCAGTGTGCACTGTTAAAAACTCCCTAAACCCCGGCTCCACTTCATTCTCTCAGCACCGGACTGCACACAGCACAAAGAAACCTTTGTTCTTTACTTTCCCTCCTCCATCCTCTCTCTCTCTCTCTCTCTCTCTCTCTATCTCTGTCTATCAGCTTCCTTATACTCTCTCATGCCCCCCCTCTCTCGCCCCCCCTCTCTCTATCTCTGTCTATCAGCTTCCCTTATACTCTCTCATGTTCCCTCTCCCCCTCTCTCGCCCCCCTCTCTCTATCTCTGTCTATCAGCTTCCCTTATACTCTCTCATGTTCCCTCTCCCCCTCTCTCGTCCCCCCCTCTCTCTCTCTCTCTCTCTATCTCTGTCTATCAGCTTCCCTTATACTCTCTCATGTTCCCCCTCCCCCTCTCTCGCCCCCCCCCTCTCTCTCTCTCTCTCTCTATCTCTGTCTATCAGCTTCCCTTATACTCTCTCATGTTCCCCCTCCCCTCTCTCGCCCCCCCTCTCTCTCGTCCCCCTCTCTCTCTCTCTATCTCTGTCTATCAGCTTCCTTATACTCTCTCATGTTCCCTCTCCCCCTCTCTCGTCCCCCCCTCTCTCGTCCACCCCCTCTCTCGTCCCCCTCTCTCTCTCTCTCTCTCTCTCTCTATCTCTGTTTATCAGCTTCCCTTATACTCTCTCATGTTCCCTCTCCCCATCTCTCGTCCCCCTCTCTCTATCTCTGTCTATCAGCTTCCCTTATACTCTCTCATGTTCCCCCTCCCCCTCTCTCGCCCCCCCCCTCTCTCTCTCTCTCTCTCTCTCTCTGTCTCTGTCTATCAGCTTCCCTTATACTCTCTCATGTCCCCCCTCTCTCTCTCTCTCTCTCTCTCTCTCTGTCTCTGTCTATCTGCTTCCCTTATACTCTCTCATGTTCCCTCTCCCCCTCTCTCGTCCTCCCCCCTCTCTCTCTGTCTCTGTCTATCTGCTTCCCTTATACTCTCTCATGTTCCCTTCCCCCCTCTCCCCCTCTCTCTATCTCTGTCTATCTGCTTCCCTTATACTCTCTCATGTTCCCTCTCCCCCTCTCTCTCTCTCTCTCTCTCTGTCTATCTGCTCTATCTGCTTCCCTTATACTCTCTCATGTTCCCCCCCCTCTCTCTCTCTGTCTATCTGCTTCCCTTATACTCTCTCATGTCCCCCCTCTCTCTCTGTCTATCTGCTTCCCTTATACTCTCTCATGTTCCCTCTCCCCCTCTCTCATCCTCCCCCCTCTCTCCCTATCTCTGTCTATCTGCTTCCCTTATACTCTCTCATGTCCCCCCCTCTCTCGTCCTCCCCCTCTCTCTTTCTCTCATTCGTACACGTAAAACATGCACACAATGATACATGGAAGGATATATTTTCAGTCCAGCAACACGAATACATCATCTTAATAATACCAATCTTACTGTCAGACCTGTATGGGTAACAAGGCAGCCAAAAGATGAGTCTAAACACCTCCACAAAATCCACAGCTCTACTACCCTCCATGCAGGGGTGCAATGTTCACTGGGGATGGGGGTTATGCCCCCCACCCCCCACACATTCTGAAATTGCACTTTTGTCCACCCCCAATTTTATAATTGCAATGTGATGCAAAAAGCGTCAACATTGTGCTTTAGGACCATGCAGACACCACAGAGCGAGCGGACAGGCTGTGCGAAAGGCAAAGCTTCTGGAAGGCTGGCTGGACCAGCACGGGAGACTTGAACAGAGGCAGCTGCTGGCAGTGTGTTGCACTCTTTCTCTGAGTTGTAAAAGCAAGCAGAGTAGAAACTGTCTACACTTCAATTGACTGATGTAGCTGGCAAGGTAACTGCTGTTTAACTTAACAGAAAAAAACGAAACTAGTGTTTATTCTCAGTACTGAGATATTAGCTAGTGTAACTGACATGTGACGTTAGCTAATGTTTCATCCCCTGTCGACTTAGGTTAATGAATTAGCTAGCTAGTGGCTAACTTACCATAAGCCAACTCAGCTCTAGCCTCTAACTACCTGTCATATAGCGATATGAGGTGGCTATTGTTACTATCTAACAGCTGATGTTAGTTATGAAAATGTTTTGTAGCCTTAGTTTTGTCCCGTTTCAACAGAAGTCAATTAACATGGCTAGCTTTTGCCAGTTGATGTACCGTTAGAGAGAGAGAGCGGGCCAAAAGTTGGCTAACGTTAGCTATTCTTTTTGACTCAGTCACACTGGACCTGAATCAAATTATGAAAACAGCGGCCAAATGATTGAAGACCAATATTGAGACTTTTTTTCAGAGCAATGAGAGTTTTAATAGTCAGTATAGCAATGTAACATTATCTGGGATTTTCCCTAGCGAATTCCCTACTTTCCACACAGTAATAAACAGCTCTACACTATGCTCATCATGTCTTAGCAGGATCAGATGGTGACGGGTGTCCCAGCAGGGCCAGACAGCCAGGGAAGACCAATCTAAGGAGCTCGGGTGAATTTTGCAGTATAATAACAATATAAGTGAATGATACAAGTTCCATCTTGAGTTGATGGATAGACCTACAGAAGCTACAAATCAAATCAAGTCAAATCCCAGACTGTACAGGACAGTAGCTTAAGTTTAAAGCTACAGTCTGGGATCTGGGAATAATGGCCATTTCAATTACTGAACCATTTGATATATGGCATTTTATTAGGATTCCCATTAGCTGTTGAAAAAACAGCAGCTACTCTTCCTGGTGTCCACACAAAACAGGAAACATTACATAATACCAAACATCATTAGACAAGAACAGCTCAAGGACAGAACTACATACATTTTTTTTTTTAAATATGCACAAGTAGCCTACATATCAATGCATACACACAAACTATCTAGGTCAAATAGGGGAGAGGCGTTGTGCCGCGAGGTGTTGCTTGATCTGTTTTTTTTTAAACCAGGTTTGCTGTTTATTTGAGCAATATGAGATGCAACAGAGTTCCATGTAATAATGGCTCTATATAATACTGTACGCTTTCTTGAATTTGTTCTGGACTTGTGGACAATGAAAATACCCCTGGTGACATGTCTGGTGAGGTAAGTGTGTGTGTCAGAGTTGTGTGTAAGTTGCCTATGCAAACCATTTGGGATTTTCAACTCATGAATGTTTCTTATAAAAAGAAGAAGTGATGCAGTCAGCCTCCTCAACTCCTAGCCAAGAGAGACTGGTATGCATAGTATTTATATCAGCCCTCTGATTACAATGAAGAGCAAGACGTGCCGCTCTGTTCTGGGCCAGCTGCAAGCTTTCCTTGCAGCACTGGACCACTCGATAATCAAGATTAGACTAAACTAGAGTCTGCAGGACTTGCTTTGTGAAGTGTGGTGTCAAAAAAGCAGAGCATCTCTTTATTAAGGACAGACCTCTCCCCATCTTTACAACCATTGAAACTATATGTTTTGACCAGGACAGTTTACAATCTAAGGTAACACCAAGTAATTTAATCTCTTCAACTTGTTCCACAGCCACACCATTCATTACCAGCTGAGGCCTAGAACTTAAGGAATGATTTGTACCAATTACAATGCTCTTAGTTTTAGAGATGTTCAGAACCATTACTGGCCACCCATTCCAAAACAGACTGCAGCTCTTGGTTAAGGGTTTCAGTGACTTTATTAGCTGTAGTTTCTGATGCGTATATCGTTGAATCATCAGCATACATGGACACACATGCTTTCTTTAATGCCAGTGGCAGGTCATTGGTAAAAATAGAAAAGAGTATAGGGCCTAGACAGCTGCCCTGCGGTACACCACACTTTACATGTTTGACATTAGACAAGAATCCTCTAAAGAAAACCCTTTGAGTTCTATTAGATAGATATCTCTGAATCCACAATATGGCAGAGGTTGAAAAGCCATAACATAAATGTTTTTTCAACAGCAGGTTAGGGCTCCCGGGTGGCGCAGCGGTCTAAGGCACTGTATCTAAGTGATAGAGGTGTCACTACAGACCCTGGTTTGATTCCAGACTGCATCACAACCTGCTGTGATTAGGAGTTCAAGGGCGGTGCACAATTGGCCCAGCGTCGTTAGGGTTTGGCCGGGGTAGGCCGTCATTGTAAATAAGAATTTTTCTTAAGTGACTTGCCTAATAAAATAAAAAATAAAATGTTCAATAATATCAATGGCTGGACTAAAATTGAACAGTACAGCTCCCACAATCTTCTTATTATCAATGTCTTTCAACCAATCATCAGTCATTTGTGTCAGTGCAGTACATGTTGAGTGCCCTTCTCTACAAGCATGCTGATAGTCTGTTGTTAATTTGTTTACAGAGAAATAGCATTGTATTTGGTCAAACACCATTTTTCCAACAGTTTGCTAAGAGCTGGCGGCAAGCTCATAGGTCTGCTGTTAGAACCAGTAATGGCTGCTTTACCACTCTTGGGCAGCGGAATTACTTTGGCTTCCCTCCAGGCCTGAGGACAAAGACTTTCCTCTAGGCTCAGATTAAAGATATTTTATTTTATTTTATTTAACCTTTATTTAACTAGGCAAGTCAGTTAAGAATAAATCATTTTTTACAATGACGGCCTGCCAAAAGGCAAAAGGCCTCCTGTGGGGACAGGGGCTGGGATTCAAAATAAACAAGGTAAAAATATTGGACAAAACACACATCACAACAAGAGAGACAACAAAACACTACATAAAGAGAGACCTAAGACAACAACATGACATGGCAGCAACACATGACAACACAGCACGGTAGCAACACAACATGACATCAACATGATAGCAGCACAACATGGTAGCAGCACAAAACATGGTAGCAACACAACATGGTAGCAACACAACATGGTAGCAGCACAAAACAGGGTATAAACATTATTGGGCACAGACAACAGCACAAAGGGCAAGAAGGTAGAGACAACAATACATCACGCAAAGCAGCCACAACTGTCAGTAAGAGTGTCCGTGATTGAGTCTTTGAATGAAGAGATTGAGATAAAACTGTCCAGTGAATGTGTTTTGCAGCTTGAAGGTGTAACACAATATGTATTATTGAATTACCTTTGATCTAGTTTTGTCTTATCAATCACTTAAACATATTTAATAATGACATCTTACTTAGCTTGATGACTGTGAGAATATTTGTTCTAAATAGACACAACATATTTGATTGTGTAGAAATGCAGGAAATTAGTTTTGTTTGGCCAAATAAGTCCTCCCCCAGACCCCCCGCCAGGTTACGCCCCCACACTTCTAAAACCAAAGTTGCGCCCCTGCCTTCATGTCTCCTCTCCTCTCTCTCTCTCTCACACACACACACGCACGCACACACGCACACGCACACACACACACACACACACACACACGGACAGAGATATTGTACACTCACAGATACTACATTCAGGATTACAATGGGTTCTGATGCAACACACCCGATCATGCTGATGCATGCCTGCTGCTCACTCACATATGTTCACCCAATGTTCGCACAAACTTCCCACAACCTTAGAGCAACCTTTCCCATGTTGGGTTTCAGACAGCTCCAGGCCTGTAGAAGCCTGTCTGAAACTGATCTGGCTGCTTTTTTTTACCAATAACATCTTCTGTCTCCTGTGTCAATAACAGTAACAGACACATAAGAGGGAGACCCTATCTATAACAACAAGAGATAGATGACCAACTGCTCCTGTCTCCTGTGTGTAACAGTAGCAGGTAGATCAGAGGTGTACCGGGTGAATGGAGACACTGGTTTGAGATGGTACTGATCTGAGATGTTTGAGTCTATTACCCTTGTTGTTCTAGACAGGTGGAAAGGTAAAATGCCCTGCAAACATATGTTGAACTCCCAGCCACTCCCAGTCCTATCCCATTGGGGCGGCAGGGTAGCCTAGTGGTTAGAGCGTTGGGCTAGTAACTGAAAGGTTGCAAGTTCATGTCCCCGAGCTGACAAGGTACAAATCTGTCGTTCTGCCCCTGAACAGGCAGTTAACCCACTGTTCCTAGGCCGTCATTGAAAATAAGAATTTGTTCTTAACTGACCTGCCTAGTTAAATAAAGGTAAAATAAAAAAATATATTTAAAAAATTCACAGGTCAGAGGTTTATGAGGTTGTACTGTGCGTACCGTGCGTTGTACAATGTATGCAGGTCACCCATGATACAAGTCAGTATACGACGTCCATCCATGTCTGAGGTCGTTGGGAGATGATGTGGAAATGGGCCACTAGGGGCAACAGTGTGCACTGTTACCTTCAAGTAGGTTTGGTATTGGTTAGGGCGTTGTTTGTTTTAAGCCTATCCCAAACCTTAACCTTTAACTGAACCATTCTGAATTAATGCTAAACCTTAAGAATTCAGAGTTAATGCCTAACCTTAACCCTTACCTTAACAATTCTGTGATAATGCCTAAACTTAACCTTAAACACTGAAAAATGGATTTACTGCTAATTCTGACATGAGACTGTGAGAGCTTGTAGGTACAATGAACGTGGTGTGTGTGTGTGTGTGTGTGTGTGTGCGTGCGTGCGTGCGTGCGTGCGTGCGTGCGTGCGTGCGCGCGCGCGCTTGTGTGTGTGCTTGTGTGTGTGCTTAGATAAAATACTTGTAGTTTTTTAAATTATTTTGCCATGGAACAAATTTGAACTTTACAACAACACAATGCATACGATCTTAGGTCATTTCTCAGTGCTGTATCAACAAATAGTAGTTATGTTACGAGGTCTAAAGGCTGAATTGCCAGTGAAAGAAGGAGGATATGAACTGAGCATAATACTAAATACTATTTGAAATCTTTTAAATACTTGGAGTGTTTGCTTTAGGTTGCCTGGAGTGCTAGGTGGGTGGGGTTTACACTTTTGGGACTTTTCTATTGGCAACAGACAAGCTCAATCGAACACAACAAAAGTGTAAAATGATTACAAGTAGTATTTGAACCCAGGTCTGATTGGGAAAACAACAGTCTACTCACCTGGTCTATGTAGTACAGGAGTTACGCAAGTATTGTGTGGTATTACGCAACACTCCATAGGAGTCTTGGTATCAAATCAGATCAAATCAAATTGTATTTGTGACATGCGCCGAACACAACCAGTGTAGACCTTACCGTGAAATGCTTACTTACAAGCCCTTAACCAACAGTGCAGTTCAAGAAAGTGTTAAGAAAATATTGACCAAATGAATTAAAGTAAAAAAGAATAACAAAGTAACACAATAACAATAACGAGGCTATATACAGGAGATACCGGTACCGAGTCAGTGTGCAGGGCTACAGGTTAGTCGAGGTAAATTGTACATGTAGGAAGGGGTGAAGTTACTATGCATAGATAATAAACAGCGAGTAGCAGCAGTGTACAAAACCAATGGAGGGGGAGGGGGGGTCAATGTAAATAGTCCAATGGCCATTTGATTAATTGTTCAGCAGTCTTATAGCTTGGGGGTAGAAGCTGTTAAGGAGTATTTTGGACCTAGACTTGGCACTCTGGTACCGCTTTCCATGCGGTAGCAGAGAAAACAGTATATGACTTGGGTGACTGGAGTCTCTGACAATTTTATGGGCTTTCCTCTGACATTGCCTATTATATAGGTCCTGGATGGCAGGAAGCTTGGCCCCAGTGATGTACTGGGGTGTACGCACTACCCTCTGTAGCGCCTTATGGTCAGATGCGGAGCAGTTGCCATACCAGGCGGTGATGCAACCTTTCAGGATGCTCTCGATGGTGCATCTGTAGAACTTTTTGAGGATCTGGGGGCCCATGTCAAATCTATTCCATCTCCTGAAGGGGGAAAAGGTTTTGTCGTGCCCTATTCACGACTGACTTGGTGTGTTTGGGCCATGATAGTTTGTTGGTGATGTGGACACCAAGAAACCTGAAACTCTCGACCCGCTCCACTACAGCCCCATCGATGTTAATGGGGGTCTGTTCGGCCCACCTTTTCCTGTAGTCCACGATCATAACTGAATGATGGTGCTGGAGTCGTGTTTGGCCACGCAGTAGTGGGTAAACAGGGTGTACAGGAGGGGACTAAGTACACACCCCTGAGGGACCCTAGTGTTGAGGATCAGTGTGTTGTTGCCCACCCTTACCACCTGGGGATGCCCGTCAGGAAGTCCAGGATCCAGTTGCAGAGGGAATTTAGTCTCAGTCCTTAGCTTAGTGATGAGCTTCGCGGTCACAATGGTGTTGAACCCTGAGCTGTAGTCAATGAACAGCATTCTCACATAGGTATTCCTTTTGTCCATATGGGAAAGGGCAGTGTGGAGTGCGTTTTCAGTTTGCGTCGTCTGTGGATCTGTTGGGGCGGTATGCAAATTGGAGTGGGTCTAGGGTATCCGGGAGGAAGCTGTTGATGTGAGCCATGACCAGCCCACTTCATGGCTACCAATGTGAGTGCTATGTGACGGTAATCATTTAGGCAGGTTACCTTCGCTTCCTTGGGCACAGGGACTATGGTGGTCTGCTTGGCTCAAACACATTAAGAAGGAAAGGTACTCCACAAATGAACTTTTAAGAAGGCACAACTGTTAATTGAAATGCATTCCAGGTGACTACCTCATGAAGCTGGTTGAGAGAATGCCAAGCGTGCGCAAATTTGTCATCAAGGCAAAGGGTGGCTACTTTGAAGAATCTAAAATATTAAATATATTTTGATTTGTTTGAAACTTTTTGGGTTACTACATGATTCCATATGTGTTATTTCATAGTTTTGATGTCTTCGCTATTATTCTACAATGTTAAAAAAATAAAGTAAAACCCTCGAAAGAGTAGGTGTGCCCAAACTATTGACCGGTACTGTATGTTAATATAGTTTTTTAACCTTCGTGCTGAGAATAGTTCGACCAACAATTTACTTTGTTTGGCTTCTTTTTGAAGGTCTTTTTGAAGGTCAGTTTGAGAGTTAAACTAATCAGGTTACCATTTTCCATCATTAATCTAGTTCAGGAGGCAGCTCTTGCAGGGTGGTCACTAGCTGGCACAGCCACAAAGCCATAACATCTGATAGAAACCTAACCCTAACCTTAACCTTAACCTTAACCATAACCGTAACCACACTGCTAACTCCAATAAGTAACCGTAACCTTAGATTAAGACCAAAAACTACACTTTAGTTTTCATAAATGTTTACAATATAGCCAATTTTGACTCTGCAGCTGGCCTATCTAAAAGGAAACCGCTCAGTTCTGCTTCCAGGACAAGACTCATGACAATAAATGTCAATACACTAATGCATTTCCCCATACTGAACAAACTTTAAGTGGTTAATTAAATATAATAACTTATTTGATTATTTGCATACAGGATTTGTTTTCCTTGATCTTTCATTTTAAGAGTTTGTCCTGAAAATATAGTGCTTCGACAATATGTTGAGCCCAACCCTGGAATAAAGGAGTACCTCCGTGTGTGTGTGTGTGTGTGTGTGTGTGTGTGTGTGTGTGTGTGTGTGTGTGTATGTGTATGTGTGTGTGTGTGTGTGTGTGTGTGTGTGTGTGTGTGTGTGTGTGTGTGTGTGTGTGTGTGTGTGTGTGTGTGTGTGTGTGTGTGTGTGTGTGTGTGTGTGGAGAGACAGAGAGAGAGAGAGAGAGAGAGAGAGAGAGAGAGAGAGAGAGAGAGAGAGAGAGAAAGTGTTTAAGAGAGAGAGATTTGATACAATGGCCTACATTGTTCCATTCCCCTATAATCAAAGCAGACACTGAACTTGGCCTAAAGAGAGACACAGCTGCTGCCGGAACTGGCCTTCATAGTCACACTCCCTGGGATTGGGAAATGGCGGAAGTTGGAGCTGCATGGGGACTGAGGCTGGAGGTGTAGCTGGGTGTACCTGGGGATCAAGGGTGGAATAAGCGTTCAACCACATCACAGCAATGCAGTAAAACCACTGCCTTTCACACATTTCTCAACACCATCTCAACATTTACAAGCAAAATGATCACAGTGACTACACCTCCTTGAAGTCAAGTGAAACAGGTTGTTACGTTATAGACTCATTGTAAAATCTTTTCCTCATCAATCTACACACGACACCCCATAACGACAAAGCAAAAACGGGTTTTTAGAAATATTTACAAATAAATACCTTATTTACATAGGTACTCAGACCCTTTGCTATGAAACTCACAATTAAGCTCAGGTGCATCCTGTTTCCATTGATCATCCTTGAGATGTTTCTGCAACTTGATTGGAGTCCACCTGTGGTAAATTCAATTGATTGGTCACTCTGATAGATCTCCAGAGTTCCTCTGTGAAGATGGGAGAACCTTCCAGAAGGACAACCATCTCAGCAGCACTCCACCAATCAGGCCTTTATGGTAGAGTTACCAGACGGAAACCACTCCTCAGTAAAAGGCACATGACAGCCCACTTGGAGTTTGCCAGAAGGCACCTAAATGACTCTCAGACCATGAGAAACAAGATTCTCTGGTCTGATGAAACTAAGATTGAAATCTTTGGCCTGAATGCCAAACGTCACTTCTGGAGGAAACCTAGCACCATCCCTACGATGAAGCATGGTGGTGGCAGCAGCATCATATTGTGGAGATGTTTCTCAGCGGCAGGGACTGGGAGACTAGTCAGCAATGAGGGAAAGATGAATGGAGCAAAGTACAGAGAGATCCTTGATGAAAACCTGCTCCAGAGAGCTCAGGTCCTGGACTTCCCGACGGCTGCCCCCAGGTGATGGTGAAGGTTGGAAACAACATCTCCACTTCGCTGATCCTCAACACTGGCTCCCCACAACGGTTCGTTCTCAGCCCCCTCCAGTACTCCCTGTTCACTCATGACTGCGTGGCCATGCACGCCTCCAACTCAATCATCAAGTGTGCGGACGACACAACAGTAGTAAGCTTGATCACCAACAATGACGATACAGCCTATAAGGAGGAGGTGAGGGCACTCGGAGTGTAGTAACAGGAAAACAACCTCTCACTCAACGTCAACAAAACAAAGGAGATGATCATGAACTTCAGGAAACAGCAGAGGGAGCACCCCTCTATCCACATCGACAGGACAGCAGTGGAGAAGGTGGAAAGTTTTAAGTTCCTCAGCGTACACATCATTGTCAAACTGAAATGGTCCACCCACACAGACAGTGTGGTGAAGAAGGCGCAACAATGCCTCTTCAACCTCAGGAGGCTGAAAAAATGTTGCTTGTCACCTCAAACCCTCACAAACTTTTACAGATGCACAATTGAGAGCGTCCTGTCAGGCTGTATCACCGCCTGGTAGAGGCAACTGCACCGCCCACAATCTCAGGGCTCTCCAGAGGGTGGGGCAGTCTGCACAACGCATCACCGGGGGCAGACTACCCGCCCTCCAGGACATTTCCAGCACCCGTTGTCACAGGAAGGCCAAAAAGATCATCAAGGACAACAACCACCCGAAACACTGCCTATTCACCCCGCTACCATCCAGAAGGCGAGGTCAGTACAGGTGCATCAAAGCTGGGACCGAGAGACTGAAAAATAGCTTCTATCTCAAGGCCATCAGACTGTTAAACAGCCGTCACCAACACATTAGAGGCTGATGCCTACATACAGACTTGAAATCATTAGCCACTTTAATAAATAGATCACTAGTCACTTTAATAATGCCACCTTAATAATGTTTACATATCTTGCATTACTCATCTCATATGTATATACTGTATTTTATACCATCTATTGCATCTTGCCTATGCCGCTCGGCCATCGCTCATCCATATATTTATATGTATATATTCTTATTCCATCTCTTTACTTAGATTTGTGTGTATTAGGTAGTTGTTGTGGAATTGTTAGATTACTTGTTAGATATTACTGCACTGTCGGAACTAGAAGCCCAAGCATTTAGCTACACTCCCAATAACATCTGCTAACCATGTGTATGTGACCAATACATTTTGTTTAATTTGATTTAACCTCAGAATGGTGCGAAGATTCACCTTCCAACAGGACAACGACCATAAGCACACAGCCAAGACAACACAGGAGTGGCTTCGAGATAAGTCTCTGAACGTCCTTGAGTGGCCCAGCCAGAGCCCGGACTTGAACCCCATCGAACATCTCTGCAGAGACCTGAAAATAGCTGTGCAGCGACGCTCCCCATCCAACTTGACAAAGCTTTAGAGGATCTGCAGAGGAGAATGGGAGAAACTCTCCAAATACAGGTGTGCCAAGCCTGTAGCGCCATACCCAAGAAGACTCGAGGCTGTAATCGCTTCCAAAGGTGCTGAATAAAGGGTCTGAATACTTATGTAAATGTGATATATTCCGTAGTTTTTTTTATATACATTTGTCATTATGGGGTATTAACGTAGGCAGTAACGTAACAAAAAGTGGAAAAAGTCAAGAGGTCTGAATACTTTCCAAATGCGTTGTACCTCTGGCTGTCCCCTCAGATGGAGTCTCAGAACAGTCTGGAGATCAACAATGGAAAAACACAGGCAAGGAGGGGGTGTTTGGAACTACCAGAGTTTTAGAAGCTTACAGCTACCTCCAAGAGGCTATTGGGTTTGGCCCAGTGACACAGCAGCCATGTTTATAATAAAAGCCCTTTTAATCAGTCAGCTGGGATGTCTAGAGTGTTTTGGAAGAGATAGAGACCCGCACACTGTCTGGTGCATCGTCATCAGCAGCACATACAAATACAACCCGTCAGCTGAGTGTGTGTGTGTGTGTGTGTGTGTGTGTGTGTGTGTGTGTGTGTGTGTGTGTGTGTGTGTGTGTGTGTGTGTGTGTGTGTGTGTGTGTGTGTGTGTGTGTGTGTGTGTGTGTGTGTGTGTGTGTGTGTGTTTGAGGGATAGAGCTAAAAGCAGCTAGTAGCCTAGGAACTATAGGACCATTGGCTGCATGGTGACTCAGTGTTCCTACACAGCATACAGACCTGGCACACAACACCTCCAATACATTACACCACGCCACTCCAGAGGGAGAGAGTTTGTGTGTGTGGGAGTAGGAGGTTGTGTGTGTGTGTGTGTGTGTGTGTGTGTCATTTTATAGCCCTGTTATGGGGCAGTGGTCTATATGCTCTCTCTATACTTTCAAATTGAGGCATGTCAGAGCCATGTTGAATTCTAATATTTGCACCGCAACTTCTCAAATTGATTTGATTCTGTGCAGTGTTTATGTTGGCTGGTGTCTGCTCTCTGTGGTTGTGGGCTGAGTGGAGGAGAGCCAGGGGAGTGCAGAGTGGGGGAACTGGGGAGGTGTGTGCATGTGTCTCTGGTGGGTGTGTGTGACTGAGAGAGGGTGGAGGTAACCAACTGATCAGGATCTAATTGAATCAGGTCTCCGGTATCAGTATCCAACTTTGATTTTCCTTCCATGGCAGACGAGAGGAGGGAACAGGATCAGAGAGACGGAGGGAGACGGTCTTGAAATGAACACCTTGGTGAAACCTGTTGCTGTATAACGTATCAGAGGTGGGCCTCTCCCTGGAGCAGTGCCAAGTCCTCACTACGATTGCATCCCTTTTGACCAGTGCCCTATAAGACATAGGAGGCCATTTGGGATGCAGCCATCCATTAATAACAGCCAGGTCACTTGAGATCCAAGGCGATATTCGACCTCCGTCCAGGTCCCAGGACGTCGGGAGATGAATTTGAAAACCGTCCACTAGCGGCAACGGTGAGCACCATTACCATCAAGTAGCCTCACATGATCTATCCCCGGGCTAGGCACTCATCTTTGTTTTGTTGTCATTTTCTTTTTTTTACCTTATCCCAAACCTTCCGTACCATAACCATTCAGAATGAATAACTAAAAGTAAAAGTAGGGTGAAGGGGAGGGAGGGGTTAGGGTGCAGGGTGAAGGGGAGGGGAGGGGTTAGGGTGCAGGGTGCAGGGGGGGAGGGGTTAGGGTGCAGGGTGAAGGGGAGGGGAGGGGTTAGGGTGCAGGGTGCAGGGGAGGGGAGGGGTTAGGGTGCAGGGTGCAGGGGAGGGGAGGGGAACAATACATTACCTGACAATTACAGAGTGCGAAAGTAGGGAGAAGGAGGTGGGGCGGAGAGGTGGGGAAATGCAGACCATATGGGAAGCTATGTGAGAGGCCACCTGGCCCAAGGGGCCTACAACTCTCACATCAACACTCTGAGGTAGACTGGGCCTGTTTCTAGTCTTACAACACACACACACACACGCACACACACACACACACACACACACACACACACACACACACACACACACACACACACACACACACACACACACACTTCTCCAGAACCCCTACCCACCTCTCCCTTTTCTTTCTCCCCTGGCTCTCCTCCACTCAGCCCACAACCACAGAAAGCAGACCTCAACCAACATAAGACGCTGTACAGAATCAAATCAATTTGAGAAGTTGTGGTGCAAATATTAGAGTTCAACATGGCTCTGACAGGTCTCTAGAGACAACTCACCGTGAGGGTAGAGAGAGAATGTGTAAACACACACACACACACACACACACTACAACCCCCTCTTCATCCCGTCTCTTCTCTTCATAACGGTGTCCACGAGGGCCACGATCCTGATTTAGGAATTTATGCCAATGCTTTTCCGCATTTCTCAATATTTGGTGAAGCACTCTGCAGGTGTGGCTACCTTGCCCGCCCTGAATAAATGTCATTCAACTGCTGAAAACTGTCCCACTTGCTGCCCAACAGATTTCCATTCGGTGGGGTTTTCATTCAACTGGGTTTCAGTACATGTCTTCAGCCATCCCTTTAAATACCGTGCACCTTTCAGCTAGAATGTTTTGGTTCAGCACCAATTGGTAGATTTAAAAATACCCTGACCTTGTAGATTATTTAGGTTTAGGAAAGTATTTATGAATTTAAAAAAAACAGGCTTGGAGAGCCTTTTACGGACGAAAGACAGAAAACGGTGGTTTGATTCATTCAGAAAATTGCACGTTCAGTTCTTCAGAGCATAGTAATGTTGTAAGATTAGTGTACATGTCATTATAATAGGGATAATAGTGTACAATAGTGGGCTATAACCTCGTATATTGCCTGCACTAACCATGGAACTGTGTGATGACACGGCCGAGTATTCAAACTATTACGGCTTTGGTCTGCGCTCCGTAACGATAGACTGTTAGTCATTATCCTCAGCAACAACCAAACGGCTGAGGCAGCGTTTACACAAACAAAAGAAGGTGAAACGAAACAATGTAAATAAATGGAACAGTGACGTAGGCTACTCCAACTGAAGGGGAACTATATTCAATTGACAGTTGAACACGTGTGGTTACTAGGCATGCCGATACCGTTACTTAACATGATCGAAATAGAAGACAGAGAAAGTCAGGGAGCCTATAACGAAGATATTCGAGAGGGCCCGCCCCTGCAATTTTAAAGGCCATGCCATTTTAAATTGTGCATAATGGCACAGCATTTCCTCAACTTTACTGTGGGAAAGATGATATGTTGATATGCTTCGGTTTGCTGCCCTATGACTGGTTCCACGTTCGTCTCCAGCGATCATAAAGGACAAATATACCGAAAACAAGTGCCATTTTTTGATTTACAATCAGCCCCTTTATCCAAACGGATGACTCATTTACCTAGCTCTTATCAATGGAGTTGATCAAGTTGTAAATGACAGTGCGGCGAGAATGGTGTAAAGTAGATGCCTTTTTCCCACCTGGAACCTGTAAGCATGCTAGATCTTAATCACGGTTTCCTCACATGTAAAAGTGGCAGAATTATTAGGGATTTAACCCTCCTGCTGTGTTCTGGTCGAATTGGACCGATTTACAAGTTTTCACTCTGAAAGACGTTAGTTCATTTAATCTGATTGTCATAAGGTTCCATAACTTTGTCCACACAGGGCATCTGAAACAAACAAAATACATTTGGATGATTTTCATTACATTTCTGGGTGTTTTATTTCACTTTTGTACACCTGTGGTGTTCCGGGTCAAAAATGACCGGTCATTAGAAATGAACCGGTGAGACTACAATAAGTGTATAAAATTAAGTTCAGGCACATGCCCATTCATCAGACAGACACACTTCCCCTTCCAGACCCCCTCATGCATGTGTGTTTGAGCACAGACACACACACACCTCACCCCTTCTTGGCTTCCATGTCAAACCCCACGGGAACCTTTCCCCAATAGAATCTTTCTCCCACGGGAACCACACCTGTTGATATTCTCACAAACAATCGCAACATTGTCTCAATAATATATAGAACTTTTCTAGCAGCTCTGGTATACAAAGCTTTTTTTAAGCCTTTCTCAAAAGGAATTATGTTCCATTTACACACACTTAACTCGGGTCTGAATTCCCCCCTAACTGAATAACCATACTGTCTGTACTGGTCTGGACATATGTTTATGATCAAGCTGTTCTCAGATCACATCACAAACTGTTTATACATCGAATCATGTTCAAAACCAGATGCTTCCCTAAAACGTACACCCCATTTAGCCATTGCTTCTTCATGTACCCTGTGGGTTGCAGTATATTAGCAGCAGTGTGCTGTCAGCACATATAAACGTGTACTGCTTGTGAACGTTCTATGAAATCCTTGTTGGCTTCCTTCAAATGAAGAGCTACAAACGAAAACAACAGGCTTCAGTCCCTTCTAAACCCAGTAGTGTCTTCTTCACTAGCTGTCTTTCCATCCTCCAGACAGAGTGAGGCAGACTGAGATGGTTACGGTGTCCTGGCTGAGCCTGGCTCTAGTGTAGCACATGGAAGAGCAATTACATAACTTTGACTTTCATTAGGCTGCTCTCAGCTCCCAGTGCTCAATTTCACTGGCATCTCTGCTGGGAGACTTCCAGATGTGACTCCTCGATGTGAGCTTCTCTTCCCTTACTGCTCTCCTCTCACTGTAGCCTCCTCGCTCTCTTTCTGCTCTCCTCCTCTCTGTCTATCTCCCCTCCCTCCCCGCAGCAAGAGAGGTTGGGGTAGAGGGAGAGATGATAGGCAAGAAGAGAGGGAGAAAAAGAGGAAACGAGAGAGACTTCTTACAGTTTTTTACAATCACTTTGGCGCTAATTTCGGAACCTTGATGACGTTTTTCAAAACTCTGGACACAAAACTCACAACCAACGATCAAAATGCACATTTTTCAAAACTCTAACACTTTTTCCAATTGCTTGGATACAAGACACATAAAGCTAAGATCATTTGTTCATTGAACTAAAATCACCTGTTCAAAATGACACAACTTAACATCAAAGTATTACCATTTCAAAATGCTTTTCACACATTACTTCTGAGATGACTGTCTATTCATTTCATTACAAGGATCTAACTATCAACTGATACAACTGCTCAAAACGATAAGTAGCTGTTTTATGGAAACAATATGGAAACTATATTCCATGTTTAGATCATGAAAGTTTCAGGATAATGAGATCCATTGACACCGATTACTGTGGAACATAAACCAACTGGACTACATTATCTATGGATGTAATGTTTCATCATCATTCTTTATCAGACACTGTTTCTATGGTCCCATGTACCACTTTTCCAGACCATGTTTTCAGATTTGACATTAACGTACACTCACCGGCCACTTTATTAGGTACACCTATCTAGTACTGGGTAGGACCCCCTTTTGCCTCCACAACAGCCTGAATTATTCACGGTGTTGTACGTTAAGAGATGTCCTTCTGCACACCACTGTTTAAACAGCTGTTATTTGAGCATTTGTGGCCTTTCTGTTAGCTTGAATGAGTCTGGACATTGTCCTCTGACCTCTCCCCTTAACAAGGTGTTTTTGATCACAGAACTGCCGCTCACTGAATGTGTTTTGTTTATTGCACCATTCTCTGTAAACTCTAGAGACTGTAGTGAGTATAAATCCCAAGAAGGCAGCTGTTTCTGAGATGCTGGAATCACCATGTGTGGCATCAACAATCATACCATGGTCAAAGTTGCTTAGATTACGCATCTTGCCCGTTCTAATGTTAGGTCGAACAACATCTAAAGGTCTCTACTCTATATACTCTATATATTGAGTTGTTGGCAGCCACACGATTCGCTGTTCGAATGTGACCTTCCTTGATGAGCTAAATCAGGTCTGTAGAGCTGATGGCGTGACCTATGTCATTGTGTGGGATAATGTCAGCATCCACCATGCTCAAATGGTGCAAGCATGGTTTCAGGCCCATCCACAATTTACCACCCTGTACTTACCCCCATACTCTCCTTTCCTTAACCCGATTGAGGAATTTTTCTCCTCACGAGCAAGCCACCCTTCTCCAGGCCATGGGTGACGCATGCAATGACATCACGGCAGACCAGTGTCAGGCCTGGATCCGCCATGCCCTGAAGATTCTTCCCAAGATGTTTGGCTAATGAAAGAATTCATTGTGATGTGGATGAGAACCTGAGGGAAATATAGAAGTACGGTAATCAACCTAAGTTTAGCTTTTTACAGTAAGCCAGGTGAGGAACACTGCAGTGATGTTTTACAGTAAGCCAGGTGAGGAACACTGCAGTGATGTTTTACAGTAAGCCAGATGAGGAACACTGCAGTGATGTTTTACAGTAAGCCAGGTGAGGACCGCTGCAGTTGATGTTTTACAGTAAGCCAAGTGAGGAACACTGCAGTGATGTTTTACAGTAAGCCAGGTGAGGAACGCTGCAGTTGATGTTTTACAGTAAGCCAGGTGAGGAACACTGCAGTTGATGTTTTACAGTAAGCCAGGTGAGGAACACTGCAGTTGATGTTTTACAGTAAGCCAGGTGAGGAACACTGCAGTTGATGTTTTACAGTAAGCCAGGTGAGGAACACTGCAGTTGATGTTTTACAGTAAGCCAGGTGAGGAACACTGCAGTTGATGTTTTACAGTAAGCCAGGTGAGGAACACTGCAGTTGATGTTTTACAGTAAGCCAGGTGAGGAACACTGCAGTTGACGTTTTACTGTAGTTTTTTTCTTTTTTTGTAGCTAATTATTTTTGCTTTGATTCAGAGAAACCTATGTTGTGATTTTATTGTATTTCATCAATAAATGTCAGATTTTGTTCAATGATTCCACTGTCTCTCTACTAGTCCTTTTACAGTGATCTATTTACGTGTAGTACCATAATGAAACATGTATCACATCATTTGTATTACAATATTTAATGATTGTTTGAACAACTTCATCGTGAAACTATCGGTATCTTGTGTGTGGCGGATCTAAATGAATGTTCCTATGGTATTTCATGATACATTAGTTATTTGAACCTATGATTCTGCAAGTGCAAGGTTTCTTTAACGATATGAATGCACAATGCAATGTTTTGAGCATTGGACAGCCTGTGTTAGAAGTAATGACTGTTTTGAGTTTTGTGTCTAGAGTTTTGAAAAATAACCACAAGGTTCTGAAATTAGTGCCAAAGTGATTGTTAAAAACTGTAATAAAAGCCATTAACATCCATCACCCCAAGCCCCAGCCCAGTCCCAACTCTATCCTCCCCAGTTCCAGCACCACACCCCCAATCCCCGCTGATCCCATAGGGTGTGTAAAGCAGGCCACTAAGTATTTTACCATGTGGGCCCCTGTGAGGCTGCGATTGGGCTAGGCTGGGCTGACTAGGTGTGTGTGTGTGTGTGTGTGTGTGTGTGTGTGTGTGTGTGTGTGTGTGTGTGTGTGTGTGTGTGTGTGTGTGTGTGTGTGTGTGTGTGTGTGTGTGTGTGTGTGTGTGTGTGTGTGTGTGTGTGTGTGTGTGTGTGTGTGTGTGTGTGTGTGTGTGTGTGTGTGCTGCTCCAGGCAGGGGAAGGGGCAGGAAGTGGAGCGGGCCAGGAGAGATGACGCTTTCTGAGAGCCTGTCCAAGTAAACAACCCCCTAACACACACACACGCGCGAGCACACACACACACACACACACACACACACACACACACACACACACACACACACACACCCATGCTGCTTGATCCCACAGTCTTGCCTCTTGTTTATTGTTTTGCTCCTTTGCACCCCAGTATCTCTACTTGCACATTCACCTTCTACACATCTATCACTCCAGTCTCTATCACTCCAGTGTTTATTGCTAAATTGTAATTATTTTGTCACTGTGGCCTATTTATTGCCTTACCTCCCTTATCTTACCTCATTTGCGCACAACTTTATATAGACTTTTTTTTCTATTGTGTTATTGACTGTATGTTTTCTTAATTCCTTGTGTAACTCTGTGTTGTTGTTTGTGTCGCACTGCTTTGCTTTATCTTGGCCAGGTCGCAGTTGTAAATGAGTGTGTGTGTGTGTGTGTGTGTGTGTGTGTGTGTGTGTGTGTGTGTGTTTATGCCTGTGTCTGTGTGTCTGAGCAAGTCCTTACCTGCGTGCCTGCGTAGGTGTGTGCTTATGCGTGTGTATGCAGGTATAGTAACGGCAGGATGAGGCCTTGCTGATCCCAGCCAGGTTGTGGTGTGTGCGTCAGAGAGTCTCCTGGTAGACCAAGTGTTTCTGGGAAGCTAGCGGTGTAACAGACACAGGTGGGGAATCAGTTAGCTTCTCTAGTCTGATTTACAGATACCTCCTCTTCTGCCTCCCATTGTGTTGCCTTCCTCTGGGATCTCCTCTCTCTCTCTCTCTCTCTCTCTCTCTCACACACACACACACACACACACACACACACACACACACACACACACACACACACACACACCACTGACTGGATACTTCTCCATCTGCTGTTATTCTCTCTCTGCATGCTGCTGGATAACAACGATGCCTGATTTTGTATTGTCTCCTTATTGTACATATCGTCATGAATTTTACTTGTCATTTCAACTTACAGAATGCCATTGTACCTAGTGTTGATCGAGACTGTGATACTATAAACTCCCACAGACAACAAATGGATGTGCCACTCAGTTCGACCTGAGGTGCATTGGAAAACAGTTGACAGTTGAATTTACTTATCCTTCCCTTCGGGGCCAGAGCGGGGATTATTAGAGTTCAACATCTCACCACAGTAAAAAAAAACACAACTGAGATTGTTTTGTAAATGTGTGCTCAGATTTCTCACAGAGGCCTTCCATCTAGGTAAAGGCCGTACCTGGAACCTGTCTGTCAGGCCTGTTCCTGTCCTTCTACACTAACCCTCATGGTTAACCTGCTAACCTGCTGAGACACGCACACACACCCACACACACACCGCATGTGTGTGGGTGTGAGATCTTTGTTTTCTCAGGCTCAGTCCTTATCTCTCCTCTCAGGGTCTGAGTGCCAACAGAGATCATTGTGAAACTCAGACAGAACGCCCTTTAGCTATTCCTCTATCCCCCAGGTCATATCTGTCTGTTTCCAACTCAAACACACCAATGATACAGTTTTGTTTATACTTGATAGAGAGAGAGGGGGGGGACAGAGAGACAGAGAGAGAGCGCGAAAGAGAGAGACAGAGAGAGAGCGCGAAAGAGAGAGACAGAGAGAGAGAGAGAAAGAGAGAGACAGACAGACAGACAGACAGACAGACAGACAGAGAGAGAGAGAGAGACAGACAGACAGACAGACAGACAGACAGACAGACAGACAGACAGACAGACAGACAGACAGACAGACAGACAGACAGACAGACAGACAGACAGAGAGAGAGAGAGAGAGACAGACAGAGACAGACAGACAGACAGACAGACAGACAGACAGACAGACAGACAGACAGACAGACAGACAGACAGACAGACAGACAGACAGACAGACAGACAGACAGACAGACAGACAGACAGACAGACAGACAGACAGACAGACAGACAGACAGACAGACAGACAGACAGACAGACAGACAGACAGACAGACAGAGGGAGAGGGAGAGGGAGTTTTACTGCTTTCATTCATCCTCATCATTTTCTATCTTTTGGTTTATCATTTACAGTGGTGGAAAAAATACTAAATTGTCATACTTGAGTAAAAGCAAAGATATCTTAATATAAAATGACTCAAGTAAAAGTTACCCAGTAAAATACTACTTGAGTAAAAGTCTAAAAGTATAAATAATTTCAAATTCCTTATATTAAGCCAGACGGCACAACTTTCTTTCCTTTTGCCAGAGGCACACTCCTGAACTCAGATAAAATTTACAAACAAAGCATTTGTGTCTAGTGAGTCTGCCAGATCAGCAGTAGGGATGACCAGGGATGTTCTCTTCATAAGTGTGTGAATTTGACAATTTTCCTGTCAAAACGTAACGAGTACTTTTGGGTGTCAGGGAAAACAAACGGAGTAAAAAGTATATTATTTTCATTCGGAATGTAGTAAAGTAAAAGTAAAAGTTGCCAAAAAAATATAAATAGTATAGTACAGATACCCCCCCCAAAAAAAATACTTAAGTAGTACTTTAAAGTATTTTTAACTGAAGTACTTTACACCACTGATCATTTATCATTAGCTTTTTGAACTGCGTATATTTCTATGACAACTGGTATCTACAACCATGAGAATTTATTCTCTCTTTATGTCCCGATCTGGAAACAGTCATCTGTTTCTCATCTCTAAATATAAACATGATCTGTAGGCTACTTGTCAGAGGTTCTGCTCTAGTAGTAAGTTAGTAAGACAGAGGCTGAGCCTGAAATGGAACCCCCAATTCCCTGCATAGTGCACTACTTTTGACCAGAGCGATATGGACCCTGGTCAAAAAGTAGTGCACTATGTAGGGAACAGGGCGCCATTTGGGACTCAGGCAGTCACATCTTCTCTGGGCTTCCTCTTTGAAGTTTGAACTTCGTCGGTGATGTCATCCTCCACAGTATCGGTTGTTTGTATCAAAAGTCATTTTTTACTACTTTACTCGGGTCCCGTGTGTGTTTGTGTGTGTGTGTGTGTGTGTGTGTGTGTGTGTGTGTGTGTGTGTGTGTGTGTGTGTGTGTATGTGCCCGGGTATATAAATAATTGCCCCAATTACACCTTTCCCTACGTGTTGTCTCTCTGCACCGATGCCGTCAGGAAACAGATGCAACCAAACCCAAATGAGAAATCTCAGAAAGGACTCAGTGATGGAATGAAACCAATCTAATTTGCTGTTACTTCATATCAGCTATTTGACTGGCTACCGCATCTTATTCTTCATCATTTCCCATCCATCCATTGACCCAGGCTTAGTGCTTTGTGACAGAATCATCACCCAACCATTAGGGAAGAACTCAACCCCAGAGCTCAATGAGAGGCAAGTGTTGGGTGTTTGTTTTGTGTCACTAGGTAGAGTTGCTGGGTCTGTTTCCACCAGAGGAGGCTGGTGGGAGGAGCTATGCGAGGACAGACTCATTGCAGTGGCCGGGATAGAATTTTTGGAACCGAGTTAAACACGTAGTTCCCATATGTTTGATGTGTTTGATATCGTTCCATATATTCATTTCCAGGCATTATAATGTCCTCCTATAGCTCCTCCCATCAGCCTCCGTTGGTTTCCCTGTGAGACGGACATCTATCTCTTACTCAGCGCCCAGGGAAGCTTCCTCATCTCTGCCTCTCCCTTCCAGACCTGGGTTCAATAACAATTACAAAATATGTCAAATACTTTATCTGTGCTTGATTGAGCTTGCCTGTTGCAATGGAACTGATAGATAAGCCCCAGACAAACCCAACCTACCTGGCTCTCTGGGCAGGCTAAAGCAAATGCTGAAAAGTATCTGCAAGAGTTCAAATACTATTTGAATCCAGGTCTTCTCTCCTACCCAACGTGTTTTCTCTCTCTCCTTTTTAGGTCAAGGGTAGACACTTGAAAAATCATGTGACACTGGATACTGTCAGCTAATGTGCATGACTAAAGTCAGCATGGTGTCACAGTCATAGGCCTGCTGCTGCATAATAGGTGTGTGTGTGTGTGTGTGTGTGCGTGTGTGTGTGTGTGTGTGTGTGTGTGTGTGTGTGTGTGTGTGTGTGTGTGTGTGCGTGTGTGTGTGTGTGTGTGTGTGTGTGCGTGCGTGCGTGCGTGCGTGCGTGTTCGTGTGCTTGTGCGAGCAACAGGAGTGTCTAGGTTACGTAAACAGCATCAATCAGTTGTCTTATTGACCTGCTATCCGTCTAACTCTTACCACCACAGAGCTACAGAGTTTAGGAGATAAAGAACCAGGCCGTGTCTCTGGTTCTCATAGTCCTATTCCCTGGCAAAGTAGCCTAGCTCTAGCTTGAGTAACATTGTGTCCTCCAGAGGCATGCTATGCAAGCAGTGAGAACGCTAAGAGTTCAACAGTTTGTTTGTCTGATCTCTACACTCTGGACTCGGATTGTTTCCGATTGTGTCCTTGACGTTTTACCCAGTTTGAAAAAACTGATGAAATACCCACAAGGCTCTGGCTCTGGCACAGTCCTCTGGACAGCCCTTAACCTTACCCTTCATTCATTCTTCATCTGACCCATGTAATGTGGGTACACACACTTGCATACATCCATGCGGCACGTACATGTAACAGTGTAACTTTCGTCCAAGGTCTCAGAGCGAGTGACGTGACCGATTGAAACGCTATGAGCGCGCACCACCGCTAACTAGCTAGCCATTTCACATCAGTTACACACACACACACACACACACACACACACACACACACACACACACACACACACACACACACACACACACACACACACACACACACACACACACACCAAGGAGAGGCTGCTGAGGGGAGGACGGCTCATAGTAATGGCTGGAATGGAGTCAATGGAATGGTATCAACCACACGAGAACCACTTTTGATACCATTCCATTGACTCTGTTCCAGCCATTGTTATGAGCCGTCCTCCCCTTAGCAGCCTGCCCTGACACACATAACCACACTCCAGTTACCCTTACACTCTCGCTCAGCTGTGACCAGAGATAAGGGGAAAATAGTGTTAGCACATTCAGCTCTCTCTCTGTTTGCTCCCTCTCCTTTCTCAAACAGAGAGGGAGAACCAACCACTGATATGACCATTACAAAGTTGTACCCAGAGCAGGACTGGCTGTGGCACAACTTAAGCCTGGCATCAGCCTAGCTATTTTGAGCTCGGTCGGTTTTCCAGACAGATTCTACTGTCAAATAAATACTCTCCTACTGTACGTGTTGGCTGCCACCGCGTCAGCATAATGGAAAGTCAACTGCAGAGGTGGTGTCATTATGGAAGGCGTCAGCATGTTTCAAAGGGTTGTTGCACCCCCGAGCAGAGCGCCCCCCTCAACTTCGTCCTTCTTGAGGTTTTAAGTGTGCATGCGTGCGTATGTACGACCACTTCCTGTGCACGTACGTGATGCCGCTACAGTCTATGTAGGCAAATTACCAGCTCATAAACAGGATGCTCTTGTATCACACATACAGTATGCAGATTCATTTCCCTTGAAAGGCCGCAAACGGAAGGAAAGCATGGATGGTGAGCACAAGCTGTTCTCACCTGGGCTGGCTTGAGTAGAGGGAGATGGAGAGAGAGGTAGAGTTTTCGGTCACAAAAGTCTGCAGGTGTAATGCATTATGATGTACGCACGGGCGGCTGGTGGCACTTTAATTGGGGAGGACGGGCTCATAGTAATGGCTGGAAAGGAATTCATGCAATGGTGTCGAACACATCAAACACGTGGTTTCCGTCGGTTAGAGACTATTCCAGTCACCCCACTCCAGCCGTCCTCCCCACACCAGCCTCCTGTGATTGTAAGACATGTCATGAGCATGTATAATGTATAGTTTTCTACTACTTTGTTCTATGGAGAAGTTAAGAGCGTTCACTTTGTTTCTTAAACTGCTGCTCTGTTCTTGAGGGATTCTTAGGGTTGACTGCCAAAATAAAGTAAACACTTGAGTAAATGAGGGATACAACGTTTTGTACATTGACAGCAGGTGCTTCCCACACAGGTGTGGTTCCTGACTGAATTAAGCCATTAAAACATCCCATCCTGCTTATAAAAATGGCCAGTCGCCTATAATTGTGGCTACTCTGGCTTGAAGGAGAAGTCTCAGTGACTTTGAAAGACGGGTCTCAGATGAGCATAGGGCGTTTCAGGGGTGCGTGTGCGCGTGCGTGTGTGTGCGCCCAGTCACCAAATCTCGATCTAACTGAACACTTACGGAAGATTTTGGAGCTGCGCATGAGACAGCGTTTTCCACCCCAAACAACAAAACACCAGATTAGGGAATTCATCATGGAGGAATGGTGTCGCATTCCTCCAATAGAGTTCCAGACACTTGTAGAATCTATGCCACGGTGCATTGAAGCTGTGCTGGCGGTTTGTGTTGGCCCCAACGCCCTGTTAAGATACTTTATTTGGGTGTTTCCTTTATTTGAGCAGTTACTTGTACATTTCCTTGGGGCTACACAGCCTGGTCTCATTGATTAGACCCATAGTAAATGTAAATCTGGGACACTCAAATGATATGTTACATTTGGTATAACATGAACGTCTAACAACCCAAAGGTTGCGTGTTCGAATCTCATCATGGACAACTTTCGCATTTGAGCTAATTAGCAACTGTGCAACTGCATGCTACTTTTTAGCTACTTTGCAACTATTTAGCATGTTAGCTAACCATTCCCCCTAACCCTTCCAGCTAACTCTTCCCCTAACCCTTTAACATAAGTCCTAACCTTAACCTTCACCCTAATACCTAGCCAATGTTAATGTTAGCCACAATAAATTGGAATTCGTAACACATAAGTTTCGCAAATTCATAACATATTGTACGTTTTGCAAATCCGTAACGTCATATGAATTGTAATCCGCAACATATACGAAATGGATGATGGACATCCACAAATGAATACATACCATGTGAAACTTAACATACCATCCTAAATAAATGGAATGTCTCGAATTTACGCACAGAACAATACGAAATGATCTGAGGCCAGGTTGCTTTACAACACTGAGGTAAAGGCTACATGGCACCCAAAGATGTTTAAGCAAACCTTGTTTGCACAGGTGGGCAGTCTCATCTGTCTACCTGTCATGATTTGAAAGAGGGGGAGGTAGAGGCCTGGGCCTAAAGTAGTACCAGGTCCACAACAGGTGCTCCCTCTCCCCTGGCCTGTTCAGGGCAACACAAAGGAACAAGATAATCTATCAGAAGCAACAACCTGAACTGAGGAAACAGGAAGGGGCTTATGGGTCAACTGACTGGGGCAGCACTCGGCATGGTAAAAGTTAGTTCCATTAGGAGTTAGTTCCTGATCTTCTCTGGACTTCTCTGTCATCTAATACAAAACTGAGGGTAGAGGTGTCTGCCTGGTGCAATCAGAACAAATAAAGTAGTCCGGTAGTCATGAAACAGGAGAAAATGTTTTTTTTTTTTACGATGGGTGAATTGAAGCGGTAGGTAGACCAACTATCTGTAGTCCAATAAGAAATGCTCATTTTAATTTGGGATTTCGTAACATTTTTGTGCCCTACTGAACATGACCCGTACCATCGTCACTACACCCATCTCTATGTTTCTTCTCGCTGACTGACTGGCTCGCCATATCAGCCTCTCATAACCTTAATGACCTGATCGACATTTCCAGGTAAAACAGAGCATGGTTTCAGTCTGTGTAATCAAACCAGCTCATTCAGAGTTTGATCACCCTGGGACAATCTCCTAACAGGTCTGTCTAGTCCACCAATCACCAGGCTGCTCCCTCTCCTGTCTACCAATCTGCTCTCTCTCATGTCCACCAATCATCAGCTGGCTCATTGAAACTCCCTCCACCCCACATACGGTACGCACTGATCTCTTCCTGTGCCATGTAATGTTTAACTAATGGAATCAATAAACGATACCGTTTTCAGCTATTTATTGGTATTGAGTATGTATTAACGTGTCGTAAATGTAACAGGCTGTCTGTGCTTGGTAAGGTTAAATCAGTGTCCACATCTGTCACCAAAAGATAAGCTGTCTGCGGGACATTTTGTTATGGGACGTGCTGCAACAGGAATCTCTTTTCATAAATGGTCATTTTCCCCTCAGCAACAAATAGTCTGACATATGGCATCAAAGTCTACTGGTGCAGCAAGGTAAACATTGTGTACGAGCTCTGTTAAATGTCCTGTCAATCAAGATGTCTTCTAATCAGTTCACTAGTGGGTGAATGAATGAGTACACAACTATTGCTTCAAAAATACAGGGTTTATTGGTTAACTGCAATCAATAGTTACAAAAAGAGAAATCAGTTTTTAATATAAACTCACATAGAAATGACTGTAGTGAAAAACCATGGCTGGAAAAATACATTCAACAGTTGTACTTTCTTTGTGTCAATAATCCGGTTTAACCTTGCTCAAAACTTTAAGGAAACACGGAACTAAAACAATTTCACCATCTTCCATCGTTTAATATAAAAGTCCTTAGTTTTGCTACCTGGAATGTATTCAAAAGTAGGCCCTTTATAACAGTTGCAAGTGAATCAAACATCCAATCAAAAACACAGATGTCTTCTCCTCAACCCATTTGGTCACTGCTATTGCTTGTAATACAAACAGTATTTTCCCTCTAAATCCTTGGTTAAGTGTATTACATAACATTCAGCCATAACCTTCCTTTAAACCCTACACTTAAATCAGGATGTGAGAGTGAACATGGGGATACTCATCATTATGTGTTGTAACTCTTGGTTTTACCACTTTAGTCATAATTATGAACGAGAATCCTGATTGGTCTCCATATGGAACCAAGCTGGTGTGATTTAATAGAATATACAAACAGCTGAACAAAGTAGGAACAGTAAAGTACTGTTACGGTCAGAGAAAACGTTCTAAAGAGTAAGGGAGGATAGGACAGTCACGGGATGATAATGCAACAGGTATTATTTTGCTAGAATTGCAGTCCAATAAGGGGCAAAACAAAATAAATAATCAAAATGCTAAAAAAAAGAAAGAAAATCCTGTATTTTTTTTGTTGCTTTAAATTAAGTTTTATTTTAAACAAAGTGTAGTTACAAATATTGTTGCAGTCATTGTAGTACAATATATTAAACTGTGGGAGAAGAAGAAAAAAGGAAACTGACAAAAACATCTTCACAATCTTTAGATTAATACCGAAGATCATAATTTAACATAAAAAGAAAATATATTCTATTGTTCATTATCCAGATAAATACAAAAATTAACAAAACAAAAAACTAAATGCATATGATCACCAATAAATATGTTTCGATAAGTTAAATAAGCAGTGACAAGCACCAATGCTTGGAAAGTTTTAAAACAAACAATAACTATAATAATAACAATAAAAAATGATACATCAAAAACCATAGAAGGGAGCAGGGAGATGTCAACAGTTGCTCCTCAGAGCCAGATTCTGATTCTATAGGGGAAAAGGAAAAATAAGATAGCTTAGAGATCCCATCTCAAGTTGCAGGAAGTGGAAGAACTGCACCATGGGAATGCTGGAATTCCCTGCTGCCTGCAGAACAGCATGGACGGAGGCGGGCTGGGGAGGAGAGAGGGAGCGGGACAGAAACCAAATCGTCGTCAAGGTTTAATAACCAGTTAGACATTAAAGACATCCTTCATTCCCAGAAACACAACTGCCAGTGACCAGCAACACTTCCTGTGTCTGTCAGTCACTTCCTGCTCCGGTCCTGCTCCGCTATTACATCAAATGAGACTCAACAAAGAATGCTTGAGAAGAACTATGACGGGACAAGTCGACGTTGAATCAAAAACTCTGACAGTAGTCCATCCATCCATCCATCCAATCAACTCTCGCACATGCTACGCACGAACCAACTGCCCCTGGCACTTTGTTTTAAAACTATTCATATCATTTCAGTTTATGTATTTTTTGTTGTTGCTCAAAGTCTGTAGTAAAAACAGCTGTGGTTGATCTGAGGGCAGAGTAGACCAGGGAAGTGCGCTTGAGAGGTGGTAACGTCAGAGGATGGTGGAAGAGTGGGGCGTGTGGTGCGATGATACACTCCCCGTGCCAAAGGCCCACTAGCACTGCTAAGTGTTCAAGAACAGAAAGACAGGTGGCACCTGGCAAAACAACAGTCTAACAATCTCTTTTTTTTTCTTTTTTCTCACACCATCATTCTCATTGTTCATTCATTTCCTCTCCCATTTTGGCACTACGCCAGAAGACAGGGTAGGCTGTATGGGGGGAGTAAACAGCAGGGAAGAGATTTCTGGGGTGATTTGAAAACAAGTTCCCTTAATTAAGTCACTTTATCCTTAGATCATTCAAACTTGGAACTAAATTGATATTGTTTTGTGGAGGAAAGGGGCAGGGGACCATGGTAGAGGGGAGTGCCATTGTCCATTCATTTTCTCTTTCTGGGAGGCGACGGCTAACGTACATTAATTAGGAGCAGTCTAGTCGTCAGAGACAGAGAGGCGGCTAAAGATGGGGAGGCGTCTGTTGGTGTCCAGGCTGGGGGACTCTGACCCGCTGAGACTGCCCCCTGAGCTACTCTGATACCCCTCCTGGTCTGACAGGGAGTCCTGTGGAGGGCTGGACGGAGACTCAAACATCTGAGTGGGGGACTCCGACATGGGCCTAAAGAAGTAGGGGGTGTTGGTCGGAGACAGGGGTGCAGGGGTGTTGGGTTCGGTCCCCGCGGGGCCGCCGGATCCCAGGCTGGGGCCAAACAGGTTGGCCAGCTCCTGGCTGGAATATGTGAAGGGGTTGCAGCTTGGCCACTCAGGCATCTCTTCTGGGGAGAACATGGGTGTAGGGGTGAGGCTGCCCTCTCCTCTCAGACCCCCGGAGCTGGGGAACCCTGCAAAGCTGTAACTGTGCTGCAGACGAGGACGCTCCAGCTTATTGGAGGAGAGCGGGGAGAAGGAGGATCCGGGAGGGGGTCCACGGCGCTCCTCTGCATTGTGGATGAAGTGACAGCGGGGACCGTAGGGGCAGAATCCGATGGTGTGGAAGGTGCGACACAGCTCGGTTTTGTATTTAGGGTGGCGGCTGAGAGAACGCAGCTCATGGATGCCGTGGGCGAACTGACACTTGTCGCCATACTTGCAGGCTCCGTTCTCCTCGAACGGACGGCACAGCTCCGTCTTGTAGCGGCTGGAGTTGACCTGGCTCTGCTGCTGGCTCTGGCTGTTGCATCCCAGGCTGGTAGGACTAGCCGGCCCCAGGCACTTCTGTAGGAGCCTCTCGCCTGTCTCAGAGAAGGAGCGGTCTCTCATGCGGTTCTCCTTGTTGCTGCCACTGATTAACCCTGAGGTGACGGAGCAGGAGGAGGGGTCTGATATCTTCAGGCTGTTGAGGAACTGGTTCTGGTGGAACTTGGAGCTGGGGTTGGGAAGGGTGACCGAGTGGTACACAGACACCCCTCTGCCCAGCGAGGGGGTCCCCACAGCCTTCCTGTCCCTGTCCAGCAGGGCTCCGGTGGGGGTGGACATGGCATGATGGGGGGAGCTCAGTATGTTGTTGTTGTTGTAGTTCAGCATCTTGTTGTTCTGGAAAGAGACAAAATATTAGATCTAAAGTCAATACAAAAACAAATGTATTTATATGCAAAGACCACAAGAAAGAGTGTTTTACATTTCGTAAAGGGAAGGAAAACATGTATAAAGAAATCCCTGAATGACCATTGATGTTCGTTTCGCATTAAATCCTAAGGCGGATGCAGACCTATAGAACAGAACAACAGCTGGTTTGGCAAGTTGCCCTACTGAGGAATGTGTGCCTGCAAAGTAAATGGCGCAAAGGAAGGAGAGCCTGAGAGCGATCATGGTCCCGGTTACAAAGGAGCTGCTGAATCTTTTTTTAAATTTAAATTTGAAATGAAAAAGCGAAATGAAAACGTAGTGTGAAGAAACTCATAATGGAAGGCATAGTAGGCTAGTAACGAAGTTC
Source organism: Oncorhynchus nerka (assembly GCF_034236695.1). Classification (NCBI taxonomy): domain Eukaryota; kingdom Metazoa; phylum Chordata; class Actinopteri; order Salmoniformes; family Salmonidae; genus Oncorhynchus; species Oncorhynchus nerka. Next base: position 40,180,473 of record NC_088413.1, read on the forward strand.
TCGTCAAAAGAACACTCGCATCAGGCCTAGATTTGCACGACTAGGTGATTAAATGGAATAATTTCGAAAGCATGTTTTGCCTCACACACAATATGTATGTATAGCTAACGTTACGTGGACCCTTATGCACAATAACATCAATTTAACTTCAAAAGTTGTTAAACATAAATACAGTACAACAACCCATGGGCTATGCGTTTCAAAACTGTAGTTTCAGGCACAAGTATATTGAAACTTGATTGAATGAATGCAACATCACGTCAAATATAAATCGTATTCATGTACATGCAATTATAGCATCTTACTTAGATTTGAATGACGTGTTGGTCAGCGAAAAGATCCCAATTGATCCAACTGCACACTACAAAATTAGTTTCGATCGCTAGGCTAACTGTTTCCATTGAATTAAATCATCAAAAGCACTCGTGGTTAACACTTCTTTCCTTGAGCAAAAGTAGCAGGCCAGCAAGTTTCCCGTTATATCACTCGAGTTAACCCGGTCGGACTCACTCTTATGACGAGATATTAGCAATCAAACAAGGAAACGAAAGTTAGTCAACAAAGTAAAAAAGAAAGAAAAAAAATCACAACAAGAGACATCATGCATCAGAGGCGAACACTGCGCTTGGCCCGAAAGCGCATCATGGAACTCACTCTCGGGTAAAGTTAGTTTGCAAGCTCAATGAGCAAACTACAGTAGTTACACTTTCGTGTCTTATCTACATGTCAACGGGCCCCTTTAATGCATTAGAAGAAAAGCGTAAACATTTTAAATTAAAACCACACAAAACTAGCCTAGTGAAATGTCGAATTCCAGCACTGACTTGCCTCCATACATTGGCTTGGAAAGAAAAAGCCGAGTAGAGGACTTTTTTTGTAGCTAAAGTTACCTTGTTCATTACTTCGCTGAAGTCGAATGGCGAAACCACTGCCATAGTCATCTTGGCAGCGTAGAAAATCAAATCCAAAAGAAGTTTTTTTTTTAAGTATGTTTTTTTAAAAATTGAAATTACACAGGATGGTAAGTTCTGTTTTGTCAACTTTTTTTGCCCTAACTACTAGTACACCCCCTCTGCCTCGCACCAGTTCCGCGCATTTCCTTTATAATCGTGTGCAGGAGGAGCTTGTAGTGACGCGGCTTTTCTTAGATCGAACCCTTTTTGTGTGTGTGTGTGGGGGGAGACAGTTGCACCAGTTGCAAAGCATTCTCTCAGTGCACATGTTGCATTGACTTTGAAACTCTAATAATACTTTTCTCCAAGTTTTCAAAACAAACTGTAATGCGTTAGACTTTCCCCTCTCATCTTGTTCAGTCTGCAGAATGAAGTTACAGCACAATGTTACATTCAATATATTGGAATCATCCAGGTAGGAAAAATGCCAACTAAACAATTTCCTATTCCATTTACATTTACATTTACAACATGCAGACTTGCACTTACAGAAACACTCGTGAATACATTTTCCAATGTAAGTGTTATGAGTCATGAGCCTAAACCCTTCAATCCATCAAGAAGCTTAGGCTTGTCAACGGTCTGCAAGGCCTATTGACTTTTGTTTGTTCAAAGTTGCAGGTTTTCTGCATGTCACGTTTTTGTTCAAGCAAGTTTTGAAGCCTAGTAGACACAGCGTAGCCTACTATCCCATCCCATCTTACTGTATTATAATCAACCACATACTGTACATTGTATTATTTGTCTAGGCCTACTTTATTACAAGTTGGGATGTCTAGTTTGAAGGTGTTCTAAACTTCCTCAACAACACTTTCCTCCAGCTCTTCTAGGCAAACAGTCAGAACTTGTTTACTTTGTAACCCCCCTCTCTCTCCACCCTCTTTTTCTCTCTCCCGTCTCTCTCTCTCTCCCCACTCTCTCTCCCTCATCCCTCCCCCCCATCTCTCTCTCTCTCTCTTTCTCTCTCTCTCTCCCCCTCTCTCTTTCTCTCCCTCTTTCTCCCCCTTCCCTCTCTCTCTTAATTCAACGGGCTTTATTGGCATGGCAAACATATGTTTACATTGCCAAAGCAAGTGAAATAAACAAAAGGGAAATAAACAAGGGAAATAAACAATCAAAAATGAATAGTAAACATTACACTCACAAAAGTTTTTTAAGTGTTATATTATTTGGCAATGTTTTAACAATATGCAAATAGTTGAAGTATCTTTCTCCCTACATAGTATCCTCAGGCTCCCTTCTGCTATCATCCTATTTCACACACACAACACACAGAAACACACACACACACACACACTGTCATTAATTTACTCTTAATTGTCCTGTTGAACAACCGACTTTCCGGTGGATTCTGTTAAGGCAGCCAGAATTAGTTTAACCCTTACCTACCTCGCTCAACTCCAGCCATACGTGCGCACACGCACGCAGGCAGGCAGGCAGGCAGGCACGCACACACGCATGCACGCACAGCACAGCCACATGTAATGCAGCAGAATTAGTTTAACTTGCTTCTACACCTGCATTGCTTGCTGTTTGGGGTTTTAGGCTGAGTTTCTGTACAGCACTTTGAGATATCAGCTGATGTACGAAGGGCTATATAAATACATTTGATTTGATTTGATTTGAGCCTGCAGCCTTGGCTCAGTTTACAATGAAAACCTGCTCTGTTATTTGAAATTCACGGACTGCTCCCTGATGATTGAACAGGAAGTCTCATTGGAAGTTACAGCATGAGAATAGGCATCCACTGTTCTACCATCTATTCAGTGCAGTTGCAGTGTTTCAAATCTATATTTGCACCATAGATGTAGGCTACATACTCTATATAGTGTAGGGCTATAATATTGTAGCCTGGGCAAACAGTGACCATGATTGAACAGGAAGTCTCATTGGAAGTTACAGCATGAGAATAGGCATCCACTGTTCTACCATCTATTCAGTGCAGTTGCAGTGTTTCAAATCTATATTTGCACCATAGATGTAGGCTACATACTCTATATAGTGTAGGGCTATAATATTGTAGCCTGGGCAAACAGTGACCATAGGAGTTGGCAAGACAGCACAAACAGATCTGGAGCCAGGCTAATAATATCTAGTAATATTGTAATCTTCTCTATTCATTCCCCATCAGGTTATTTACAGATAGGTAGGCTATAGGCCTGTAACCTAATACCATAGTGATCCCACCATGTTCAGACACATAACAGGCAGCCACAATCAAGTCGTGTATGCAAAAAGAACTAGGTAACCCTATATGCAAATCTATGTAGTCTGCCCTGCCTCGACTAACCTACACACACGCACGCACGCACACACGCACGCACGCACACACACACACACACACACACCTGTAATCCATGACAGAGCAAGAAAGAAAGAAAGAAAGCTGAGGGTGAAGGAGGGAGGAGAGGAGAAGAAAAGGAGCTGTTAAAAAGGTTGGAGGAGGGGGGGGGGGGTGAGGGAGGTGTAGATTTATAGAGGACGTTTATTACTACACACTGGCCTGGGGGGAGAGGGGGAGGAGGAAAGGAGAGGGCCAAAACATTCATCCCCCCCATTCCTTTCCTGCTTTCCCTTCTCTTCCTTTCTCTTCCCTTTACCCAGCAGCCATGCAACGCAGCGGGGCCCTAGGGACTTAGCTATGTTGACGTTTGTTTTCAATTGAATTATTCTATTTGAGTTGAGAGATCAGGAGACAAAACAGAAACATTCTTGGAGCTCTCACAGGGACTGGGAGGGGAGGCTTGGGCTTGGAGTCTAGGCTGAGGAATGACTGCAGTTATTTTGGAGACAGTGAAGAAGAGGAGTGTGTGTGTGTTGTGTTTTACGAGGACTCTGAGCTGTATGGAGTTATCTCATCTCATCGCCCCCTGGAGTGGTTTTAGCCTACAGACAGACCGGATGGAATGACAGACATAGCTGAGGGAAAACATGTCTGTCTGCAGTTCAAAGAATGTTCCTGATTAATAAGGTGGATCTGATCCATTGCCTCCTGAGGAAGAAGCCTGTGTGTGTGTGTGTGTGTGTGTGTGTGTGTGTGTGTGTGTGTGTGTGTGTGTGTGTGTGTGTGTGTGTGTGTGTGTGTGTGTGTGTGTGTGTGTGTGTGTGTGTGAAGAGAGGCTTCACTGTATGATGTATACTGTATGTGGCTTTCTTCCTGGTCTTTGGATAAGGCACCTGCTTCCTCCCACCACCACAAACAAGCAGGCTGCTCGGTCAGAGGATATCAGATATGACCCTTACAGATCCAATCCTTACAGCCAGCCAGTCAGCACTGGTTTGAATTGCTCACACCCAACTCACAGGCAAAATAAATCAGTGACTCTCTATCGGTTTCTATCAGCTCCTCTGTAGGCAAACACCACGGTCTGGAAGTGGATGCGAGCTTCGTCATGCGGCGGCAGGCTTCTCTTCGCAGTGTCATTCTGACTCCATCCTCCTTGATCTCGCTGTCACCCCTCCATCCTCCCTTTCCACAGTAAGGTCAAGGCTGTCTTCCTTTGCTGCAGGCTGTAGGGCTTTAAATGTTTCCTATGAGAGAAGAAGAGGGAGCTGAGCTCCCCAGCCTTTCCAGCCCTTATCTGACTGTTTGGATATGTTGTGATGTCATCCTCCTGTTTGAATCATCCGGTTGCTGGGGAGGGTAAGGAGGGTTGAGACCTGAAGACACTGATCATGTTTTCTGATGTTATGAAGGGGAAAGAATCATGTGAATTGAGATGAAAGGAACATCCAAACTTGGTGTTATCAGAAGAGACCGGGGATGTGGATGGCACAGGGGGTTGGTGGCACCTTCATTGGGGAGAACAGGTTCGTGGTAATGGCTGGAGCGGAATTAGTGGAATGGTATCAAATGCATTAAACATTTGGTTCCAGGTGTTTGATGCCTCTCCATTTGCTCTGCTCCAGACTTTATTATGAGCCGTCCTCCCCCCAGCAGCCTCCTGTGGTGGATGGAATAATATCCTGACTCGCTGAGAGGCATGTCAACAGTTGATTGCAGTTCTCTGTTCCATCCTGTAGAGGGTGTGCTTCTCCCTTGTCCACATTCAATCACTTTCCTTTAGTCTCTGTCTCTCTCTCTCTCTCTCTCTCTCTCTCTCTCTCTCTCTCTCTCTCTCTCTCTCTCTCTCTCTCTCTCTCTCTCTCCCGCTCTCTTTTTGCGAGTCTCTCTATTCCCCTGTGTTTCTACCACATCTTCTCCTCCTACGCACCTTTCCCTCCTTCCTCCCCGGGTTCTGTTCTTCAGTTCTTTCCCCTGCAGGGGATGAGAGAGAAGCCCCTGTGATTGTCTCCTTTCATGTTTAATGTGATGTTTACTAAGTCTCCGTCCCAAATGGCACCCGATTCCCTATATAGTGCATTATTCCTCACTAAAGTAGTGCACTATAAAGGGAACAGGATGCCATTTTGGACACCGTTTCCATGGGAAGAGTTGGTTCGTCAGGATGACTGTGGTCTTCTTGCTCTGTGTTTTGTGTGGCTGGGGGGGATAGAGGAAAATAAAAAAGAGAAGAAGAGATTAATTGTCCATAAAAGAGTAGCCACAATATTGTTCGCGGCGTACCACCAGCTGCTCTTACTGTTCCCATGAAACACCGCCTCCTAAATGACCATCTACTACCACCCCTACACACACACACACACACACACACACACACACACACACACACACACACACACACACACACACACCTTGCATGTGTTCCAGTGGCAGAGGTGGTAGGGTGGAGCATTGTGTATATATTATTTTATGATCATCCTGACACACAGCACAGCTCACCCATGACCTCTGGGAAACACACATTATGAACATGATTCGCTTGGACCCTCTCAGTGTCTATTCAAAGCAACATTATACAAGAGACAGGATTGTGGAATCTGAAAGACAGAGGAAATGGAACATCTACATGCATAACTTCCCTCATGGGAAAAGAACGTTCTTGAATTGAATTCTGTTGAGTTAAGTTGAATTGAATTCTGTTGAGTTAAGTTGAATTGAATTCTGTTGAGCTAAGTTGAATTGAATTCTGCTGAGTTAAGTTGAATTGAATGTTTACCCACTTTTGAAAAGCAGATACTGTTATAACTGATGAGCATTTCACCTATCCTGACAGTTTTCTTTTTGGAAACGCTTTGCTCGCGAGAGTTTGTAGACTGGCAATTGATAGTGTGCAACTTTGTACAAATCTGTATTTGATTAGAAGACACCGCGTCTTTGTGAGATTCATTTGATTGGTTGTTCTTCCTCGGGGAAGAAAGGAGAGGAGAGGAGAGAAGAAAAGAGGAGGAAGTGATTACGTATTTTTGAGCTGTCCTGAATCAACCCAAGGCGTGGAGTTGTAAGACAGATCACATCATCTTCTGACAACTTGTTTGGTTTAGTTGGTCCAACCTGTGATTTCTCCCAGTGCTGCATCTCTCCCTGCTCTCCCTCAAGGTGCCCATCCGTCTGTATTCCAACAACTGTCATTATAGTTATCCTCAATCTGTCCAAATAGAGCTCAGCTCCTAAACCTGCAACTAATGTTCCACACTTGCACGTTTGTCTCACGTTGTGTTTTATGGAGAGACTGAATGTCTGTAGGTTAGCCTGTAATACCCTGTAAGTGAAGACTGCATTGGCCCTAAATCTCTTTGGGCCAGGTTAGATTCAGGCATGTTAGTGAGTGGTTAGGGTAAGTGGTAGGGTAAGATTACGCCTTGGCATGCCAGTAGGCTATGTCTGCTGGTATGCATGTGCCTATTGCTGTATGGGAACAGAGTCTCTTTAACATCAGATAATAGAGGATTGTGGTCATCTGTAGTGACTGAACCCAGTGGTCTGTGTAAAGACAAAAGGTGTCTCTAGCCTGGTCTTTGAGATCTGTTTGGGCTGTACAGCCAACTCCTATGGTCGTCGTCCGAACAGATCTGGGACCAGGCTAAGGTGTCTCGGCTTCCGTAAGTGGCAGGTCATTGGTCGGACAGCGTCTTTGAGAATCCTCACCCAGTGGTGAAAAGTCTTTGTCTTGTTTTCCAACTGTCTCGTCAACTCAGTGAACTGTTGAATCTCCCCGGGAGGTGTTCTGTTCTTGTGAAACAAATTGACTCCTGTGCGTCTCAAATTGCACCCTATTCCCTATATAGTGCACTACTTTTGACCAAAGAGCTGGTCAAAAGTAGTGCGCTATATAGGGTATAGGGTGTGAATCGGAATGGAACCTCTGTTTAATGGAGAGATGATGAGCAGGAAACGACCCAGATGAGCAACAGCAGAGGTATGTGGAGAAAGATCAGGGGGCTATAATGCCAGAAATCACTCCTCTTTCTCCTTTTTCCACTTTTTCCAAAATGTCCAAATGTCTTCTCTCTCCCTCTCTCTCTCTCTCTCTCTTTCTCTCTCTCTCCCTCTCTCTCTCTCTCTCTCTTTATCCCTCAGTGAAATGAGGGATGAGGACCAGCTTTTTATGTTCATAAAGGAGCCAGAAAAGATCAATCCCTTTACCTCTTTCGATTATTATTTAACAAATGTGTTTTCAATCATCTCTTTGAGAGACTTTTTAAGACCCAAATGAGAACACATGATTGGCTACAGCCGGTGCGTGGATGGAGAAACACAGTAGCTATAGGAAATGGGTTTTGATAAAAGTGTACTATGTCCAGTCCAACAGGGGTTTGAACACTATTCTTTTGGTAAAGGAACACATCCAAACCCTCTTAACTACCATCTCTGAGTCTTTGACAATGGTCCAGTCCAACCTCTGCCCATAAACTGTTCTCTCTCTGCCCCCCCCCCCCCACCCCAAATAAAACTTTTACGTGTAAAAATCTCACTTTCACATGTGGAATTGCAGAATCGCATGCGGGGTTGAACTAGTGTTATTCCCCTCACATGTGAAAAGATGGTGTTATTAACATGTTTGAAAAGTTTCCACTGGTGGAATTAGGGTGACCACCTCTAAAAAGGAAAATGCGGGACAAGGGAACAATTTTGCGGGAACAGGGGGGGGCAAGTTAATAGATTGCATTCAAATGGCGACGTCGTTCTGCCGTATGAAGGTCACTGCATGATAAAGGGGCAATCCTTAGTTTCGACATCCATTTTTGTAAATTAATGATAATACCCCCATTGATTCTTGAAGAACACAACGTAATAATGCTTCTGAGCTTAGTTCGAACTGTCGTACCCCAACAGAACCCCAAAATATATACGTTTTGTTTTACTCCAATGTTTTGCAAGCAAAGTAAACGTAAACAACCACTTGTATAGCCTTAAAACACAATCAAAACTACCGTCCTTGCATCCATAGCGACGTGTATGGATTTGAGAGCGGTTGCATTTCTCCAGCCCCAGCCTTCATCTTTTTACTGAAACAGTGGTGGGGGAAACACGTTGTTCATGTTTCAATGAAGGATTTCTGCTTTAAACACCTTTACTAGAGTCATAGTGTTATTATATGGTGCAATCGTCTAGTAGAGTGAGTTCCTTTTGTGCCTTTAATATTAGGCAAAACTTCTGAAGTCGGGAACAACATTGTTAGTATTGTGAACAAAAAGAATGAAAGCAAAAACATAAACCCAAAGGTATTGATCGCAAAAGGAAATATTGTCAAGGAAAATAGATGCAGAAAAAATGTTTTCTGTGAAAAATGTGACATGATGACGTAATTAAATGAAACACCTCCCTCTTTCCTGCAACACCTCCCTATTTTTGGTTGTTACCCCTGCTTTTTATGCCTTTTCTTCCTGTTGCAAGTTTTTGCACATTCATTCCAACAACATAGTGTCTTTCATCCCACTGCTGGTTTACCTCTGAAGCTAAGCAGTGACGGTCCCTGGTTGAGAGACCAGATGTAGCCAGATGTGGTGAAAAAATAAGCATGTAACTTCACACATATCCACACATGTCAGACTCATGTGAACAAAAATACAACACTATATTTTTTCTTCATGTGACATTTCACACGTGTCACGGACACCAGGGTTTGGAACAGAAATGATGTCCCTAATTGTTTAGTTCTGAACAGAACCAGTATTAGTTTTGTTTTGTTCCACTGTTCCAACCAGCAAAATAAAGTTCTTAACCAGTTCGAATTTAAAAAAAAGTTTTTATATTGTTCCTTTCGGTTCCTTTTTTTACCTGTGAAATTAACCGTTTTTTTCATATTTAGTTCATTAAATGACTTCACCAATCAGTGAGGAGAGAGCAGGCAAAGCTAAAGTTGTTTACATGCGTGACTGACATTAATCCATTCATCTCTAGCTAATTCAAAATCTATTTTCCTATCTTCTGAATCACGATTGTAAACTCTAATACAGTGGCCTATGCTTCGTAGGGGGAAGGGGCATGTAAGCCTAAACAGGCACACACACTGGCAAAGATGTTCTGCTTGCAGGCAGCCACTGGAATAAGGTTCAGAGTGACAGAGTGAGGACTTAGTTGCATTTTTTGTTTTTGTGGAACTAGAAAAAAAATCACTAGAACGTAAAATAACATTATTAACCTGTTCCCATGCTTTTAAAATAACTGTTCTGGTCCAGAACAGTATGGGTCACTTTCGTTCCCGGTTCCATTTCTGTTCTTTGAAAACTTTTGTTATTTTCTGGTTTTCGGTTCTGTTCCCTGAAATAGTTTCAACCCCTCCTGAAAACCACGTGTTTTTTTCACGTGATTATCTCATGTTTTCTTTTGTAAGGGCACACACACACCAGCTCAGTACTCTTCCAGTAAGCCCCATTACCGTCAGATCAGTCCCAAATGGAGGCCCGCGTGGCTTTGTCAGCCCATTTGTGTCCTCACATTATGACCATGTTGTGTGACAACCCAATATGGAAACACTTTTGGGCTTGTTAAATAGTTTCTGGTTTGCGTTTAATTTTTTGTGTGCTTATATGCTCGGCTAAATCTAGTAAAATATAATGACTTTCCCAGAAATGAGAGTTTAGGAGTTTACAGTCGTCGTCGTCCCCCCCCCACCCCACCCACAGCCCACACCAGTCATCAATATGCAGGACACATTTACCAAATCTCATGCCCCTTACATTACCCCCCCAACCCCAACAACATCACCCCAAGTAGTCTGCCAACAACACCCAAACAAGCCTTTATTCTCCTCATTGGAACCATCAAACTCTGTGTTATGTGTTTGCACAGAGGCAGCCAGTAAGCAGCGGAGGGCTTTACCTCCACCTCCTTCACCATACGCCTGGCTGTCAGGCCTGAAGAGAAACTCTTTGTAATCGAGCTGCTTCTATCTCTCTAGGTAATCTGTCAGACCCGAAGTAAACAAGCCTGTATAGAAGACAGAGACAAGACCGTGTACAGATGCATCTCTCTCTGTTTATTATCGTTAATCAGTATCTCTGATATAGCCGGTCCAACATTAACCCGTTAATTAACCCGTGGCCCGTTAACCACCGGTTGGTGTGCTGTTGTGGTGTGCTGTCTCTCAATCTCAGGTCCGCGGGCCAGCACTGGGATGTTGACTGGTCCCTTAGATAGTTATCTGACACTGATTTGGTCAGTTATTAAGTGCTAGTTTTGATGTAAGTGGACCTCAGAGGAGAAAGGACCATAGCTTATCCAGCGCCCCTAAAGTATGATAAACATTGCCGCAGCGAACTGAGCTCACTCACACCGAGCGCCTATGGCATATCACTTCGATGACTCTCCCAAGCTGTGGGACGTAGCCTCTTGTTTGTTGGAACCCAGCGAACCCCGTCCGTATCTCTTTCTGATGCTCTCTGGCATTACCTTTGACCGCCCCCGGATCCTAGACGATGTCCAATAAAATCAAACTGAAGACGTTCTGAAAAGGAAATGTGATGCAGATGACCGCCATCCCTGCAGGGAGAAAGCTAATGCGTTTAGTATGTTGACCTCGATGTCGCACCTTTTTCAATCCAGCTCTGTACTGTGGGATCCTGGGCTAGGTTCTTGCACATGCTTGGGCGGCACTCCAAATGGCACCCTGTGCCCTACATAGTGCACTAATTTGCCTGGAGCCCTATGTCGAAAGTTGTGCACTATGTAGGGAGCAGGGTGTCATTTTGGGATGCACAGCCTAGGTTCCCTGCTGCAGATGCTCTGCTTGGCCTGCTCGGCTGTTTCCAAGAACCAGGAGGGAAGGAGTTCACCATGACTCTTCTTAATGTTTCTCAATCGATGGAGACAAGTCACTGCAGAATATACGACAGCAGCAACGCCTTTCCTGAACCACAAACACTCGCACACTCCTCAATATCACACTGGTAATAATTGGCAGCACTTTAATTAAACTGTCAGTCAACTGTAAGTCATATTTGGATAACCAATGTCATAAGGTGTGTGTGTGTGTGTGTGTGTGTGTGTGTGTGTGTGTGTGTGTGTGTGTGTGTGTGTGTGTATGTGTGTGTGTGTGTGTGTGATGTCTAAATTCTATAATTTCCCTTTGGGGGTGGGGTGGGGGTGGTGGTGTGGGGGGGGGTGAAATGAGTTGTACTGTAGTCTGTATATTCAGAAATGTCAAACTGTGGACAGATATAGAGAGGGCTGTGGAAAGCTGATGTTGTAGACAAGGAAAAACAGATCGCTTTAGTGTGAGAGACCGTGAGTGGTTCGATGTGTAGGTGTGTGTTTTTGGAACCGAGAGGTACAGTATATAGCACAGGACATTCCACTGTGGGCAGAACGTCTATTCTATACATGACTCACCCAACCACATAACACTGAATGATCTCTGCCTTTGCTTAGTTTTCTTTTTTAATTTGATTTATTTGACAATTCAGACTTCTTAAAATGTTACACCAGGCAACAGATTTTATTTTATTTTATTTTATTTGGATCTCTTTTAGTTCCAATTTGGACTAGTCTTCCAAGAGTCCTTAAACATTCAAATACAATTTATAATACCATCACATTTTCACATATAAACACACTGTTACATAGTACATAGTACAGTGACATATTGACCAGATAAATACAGTTTTGTTCTGTGCAATCTGCAGCCTCCTAATTTCAGTTGCCTTTACCCAGACCACAGAAAAGTAGTTCACCTGATTCCCAATTAATGCTTGGGTTGTTTGCTTAACAATCTTTCCCGGTAAATATTTAACTATCCTTCTGATCGTGCATTCAGTTTAATATATATCTTTTTTTAAATAGATGAGTTATTTAAGATGACCATGATAAGCTGTTGTCTACAGTTGAAGTCGGAAGTTTACATACACCTTAACCAAATACATTTAAACTCACTTTGTTTTAAGAATGTGAAATGTCAGAATAATAGTAGAGAGAATGATTTCTTTCAGCTTTTATTTCTTTCATCACGGTCCCAGTGGGTCAGAAGTTTACATACACTCAATTAGTATTTGGTAGCATTGCTTTTAAATGGTATAACTTGGGTCAAACGTTTCGGGTAGCCTTCCACAAGCTTCCCACAATAAGTCAGGTGAATTTTGGCCCTTTCCTTCTGGCAGAGCTGGGGTAACTGAGTCAAGTTTGTAGGCCTCCTTGCTCGCACACGCTTTTTCAGATCTGCACACAAATTTTCTATAGGACTGAGGTCAGGGCTTTGACTCAAATGATGTCAATTAGCCTATCAGAAGCCATGGCATAATTTTCGGAAAATTTCCAAGCTGTTTAAAGGCACAGTCAACTTGGTGTATGTAAACTTATGACCCACTCGAATTGTGATACGTGAAATAATCTTTCTGTAAACAATTGTTGGAAAAATAGATGTCAAAGTAGATGTCCTAACCGACTTGCCAAGATTATAGTTTGTTAACAAGACATTTGTGGAGTAGTTGAAAAACGAGTTTTAATGACTCCCAACCTAAGGGTATGTAAAATTACGACTTCAACTGTAGCTGCACCCGTAGTAGTTTGGTTTCTGCCACTTCCTCAGACACAGATACGTATACTGACATGGTTGAGGATGCATAAACAACAAAGTCAAGAGACTTATTTCCATTGTGATCCTCACTCCCATACCATATGAAATGGGCCGTGGCAACACATGCTGAGACGGTCAGAGTAAGGGTCAAATAACTTGGCTCTGTAGAAGAGCGAAGAGACTAGCTCTAACAAGACGTCTCGAGACAGATGACGAAAGATATATATATAGAGAGAGAGAGACAGAGAGACAGAGAGAGACAGAGAGAGAGAGAGAGACAGAGACACAGAGAGAGAGACAGAGAGAGACAGAGAGAAAGAGAGAGAGAGAGAGAGAGAGAGAGAGAGAGAGAGAGAGAGAGAGAGAGATAGAGACAGAGAGAGAGAGACAGAGATAGAGACAGAGAGAGAGAGAGAGACAGAGAGACAGAGAGAGAGACAGAGAGAGAGACAGAGAGACAGAGAGAGAGACAGAGAGAGAGAGAGAGACAGAGAGAGACAGAGAGAGAGAGAGAGAGAGACAGAGAGAGAGAGAGAGAGAGAGAGAGAGAGAGAGAGAGAGAGAGACAGACAGACAGAGAGAGAGAGAGAGAGAGAGAGAGAGAGAGAGAGAGAGAGAGACAGAGAGAGAGACAGAGAGAGATACAGAGAGAGAGAGAGCGAGAGAGAGAGAGAGAGAGAGAGCGAGACAGAGAGAGAGAGAGGCAGAGAGAGAGAGAGAGAGAGACAGAGAGAGAGAAGACAGAGAGAGAGAGACAGAGAGAGAGACAGAGAGAGAGAGAGAGAGAGACAGAGAGAGAGAAGACAGAGAGAGAGAGACAGAGAGAGAGACAGAGAGAGAGAGAGAGAGAGAGAGACAGAGAGAGAGACCCAGAGAGAGAGAGAGAGACAGAGAGAGAGAGAGACAGAGAGAGAGACAGAGAGAGAGTGAGAGAGACAGAGAGAGAGAGAGACAGAGAGAGAGAGAGAGACAGAGAGATATAGACAGAGATACACAGAGAGAGAGAGAGAGACAGAGAGGGGAAAGGGGAAAGAAACACGGACACCAATGTTCACTAGCTACTTTATTAGAGAGAGAAGAATAGAGATGGCAGAGACACAGCAGAACAGACTGAAAGGAAGCATTCTTATTCTAAGCTCTAGTTCGAAATCCAGCTAATGAGATGGAGATAGCAAGGTTTTCTTGCTCTCAAGAAATACAGTTGTAAGACGCAGTCAGAACTCAGTAACAACAAATTCAGACAGACGCCATGTCGGCAACTTGCCTGTTTTCCAGTGACTCAGTCAGTCGAAGCAAGAACAGAGTAGAAGTGGAGAGGTTGCTGTGTGTAAAGAGGTCGAGAACAGTCAAACCACTACCCCTGCTTTTAAAGACCCACACTCCCCAAGACAGCCCACATCTTTCTATGCCATTTGTCTAAAGCTACTCACAGTAGGCCTACAGCGAGTGAATCCATTTTTAGTATGTATATGTAATCCCTGCGGGAATGGAACCTTCAACCTTGGCATTGTTAGTAGTACCATGTTTTTTACCAACTGAGCCACATCTGACACTACTGCCATTTCATCCGTTTCCTCTCACCACTGGTTCTTTCATGGTGGGACGACAGGGGAAGGAAGAACAACCACCATGTCCCAACCCGGTAAATATCAACAGTCTTCTGTTGAGGGAAATGGATAGAGTCTTTAGTGGTTTTTCTCTGAGACCAAAGTTGAACAAACAAACAAGAACATGAGGACAAAACAGAAACATCTCTATCGAACTCCACTCACCATGTTGGAGTGGTTATGGAGTCCTGGGTTCGGTGTCCCAAATGGCACCCTATTCTCCCATGTAGTGCACTACCTTGGACCAGGACCCATAGTGGACTATATAGGAAATAGGGTGCCATTTGAGAGGTCGCCATGAAGTTGTGTAATGTGCCGTAAACATCATAGCCGAAAGATTAGGTATGATGGAGACGGAGTGTGTTTGCTTGTGTGTGGGCTGGATTGGGTTAGGTTTTGTCTTTGTTTTTCAGTTGTCTTCCATGCGTTACGGAGGCAGGCATTACATAGTTCGGAGGCTGAGTGAGTGGGTGCTCCCCTGCCTGGCCTGTCTGATCTTAGATGCATCATTTGAGAAATGGAACCACTCTATCCTCTTTCCCTCCCTCACATTCAAAGCATTTCTCAGTTCCATTTTATTCTATGCAATGTTCTCCCTCCCTCCCTCCCTCCCTCCCTCCCTCCCTCCCTCTCTCTCTCTCTCTCTCTCTCTCTCTCTCTCTCTCTCTCTCTCTCTCTCTCTCTCTCTCTCTCTCCCTCTATCTCTCTCTCTCCCTCTTTCTCTCTCTGAGCAAGCACATACAAGCAAATGTTTAAAAACATCTCGGACCAGTTTACACACGACAATCATACGCTCCCGTAACGTATCTTATATCTTAGTCCTTACCACACACGATATACACACACTAACATCTCATCTAGCTAACCACTCTGTCTCTCTCTCTCACACACACACAAGTTATGCACCGCACTCCCTAATGCTTCACATATATATTTTATTATCCCGTTCACTCTTACACACACAAGACGAGGGGGAAGGGTAGAAAAAGCCAACATAACGTGAAAAAGAAAGAGAGGGAGAGATGGTGAGAGAGACATAAAGCAGAGAGGGAGAGAAACAGAGAGAGGGGGAGAGAGTCAGAGACAGCGCCAGTAGGGAAAAAGTTGCGCAGTCATGCTGCAGGAATGCTGGAGGGGGGTTTGCTGGCGTGACTGCCCCATTTTTCACAGCCATAATCAGAGCCAGCTGTCAAGATGAGGGCCCAGCGGACGGGGGCGGAAGGGTGGAGGGAGGGGGAGGGGGGGTGGATGGAGGAGGTGGGGGGAGGGGAGGGAGGCCGAGGCAGGAGGAGGGTGGGAGGAAGACAGAAGGGGAGGAGGAGGGAGAGAGGGAAAAGTTGGGCGGATTGGGAGGGATGCAATTGGTAGAGGCTGATTTATCATCATTTTAAATGTACTTTTCTTATGTATAGTTAATAAAGGACGATAGAAAGAGGGAAGGGTGGGCCTTCCTTCCTCCCCTCTGCTCCTGTGCGCTGGCCCATACTCAGCATTGTAGAATGAGAGCGTGAACGGCACTAGAGTGAATGTCAATTCTTCCCTTTGTCTACAGACTGTTCAGTTCCACATGTGGTGATGGTGTTATGTCTCAGCAAGTCGCTGACTAAAGGGAGTGAATGTTCATTGTTAAACATGGATACCGATACATACTAACTCAAAAATAAGGAAGCGATGCTGAAATACCATTCTGGTGGTAAACCATGAAGAGTTACTGCACATAATGACGATTTTCCATGTTGAGGAGAGAAATGCAAAAAAGTTGACTCTTGTAAACAAGCAACATTGACACAAACAGCTGCGATCCAGTTGTGTGTGTGTGTGTCACGCCCTGACCTTAGTATTCTTTGTTTTCTTTATTATTTTGGTTAGGTCAGGGTGTGACATGGGTGATGTATGTTTTTGTCCCTGTCGAGGGGTTGTCTATGTCTATGGGTGTGTCTGGTCTAGGTGGTATGTATGTCTATGCTTGCCTAGATTGGTTCTCAATTAGAGGCAGCTGTTTATCGTTGTCTCTGATTGGGAACCATATTTAGGCAGCCATATTCCTTGGGTATTTCGTGGGTTATTGTCTATGGTTAGTTGCCTGTGACTGCACTTGTTTATATAACGAGCTTCACGTTCGTTTTGTTGTTTTGTGAAGTTTGTTTAGTGTTTCTTCGTTAATAAATAGAGGAATGTATTCACATCACACTGCGCCTTGGTCTCCTCCATTCAATGAACGTGACAGAATCACCCACCAAACAAGGACCAAGCAGCGTGATAAGGAGGAACGGCGATTTGTGGAAGAATGGACCTGGGAGAAGGATGAGTGGGTAACAACCTGGGAGGAGATAGAGAGGTGGTTGATCGATCCAGGGAGAGTACCAGAGCCCGCTTGGGATTCTATGGAACAGTGCAAGGAGGGATACAGGAGAATGGAGGAACGGTGACGATATAAGGGTACACGGAAGCCTGAGAGGCAGCCCCAAGATTTTCTTTTTGGGGGGGGCACACGAGAAGATTGGCTGAGTCAGGTAGGGGACCTAAGCCAACTCCTCGTGTTTACCGTGGGGAGTGTGTTACTGGTCTGGCACCGTGTTATGCGGTGGAATGCACTGTGTCTCCAGTGCGCATTTCTAGCCCAGGGCGCTCTATTCCAGCTCCTCGCATTTGCCGGGCTAGAATGGACATCCAGCCAGGAAGGAGGGTGCCAGCTAAGCACTCCTGGTCTCCAGTATACCTCCATGCTCCTGGTCTCCAGTATACCTGTTCATCTGTTCCAAGATGGCATAGCAATTCAGACGTCTTTTGTCCTCGTCTTGTCGTGTCCCATATATATATATATTTACAACTTTTTCGCATACCTTTTTATATATTTTTTTTAATTTTCCATAAACTCATCTTCAAAACACTCTCCTGCAACCCGCCTTACCAATTTATTTTTATAAAAAAAAGAAAGTATTATTTACCTCAAATCTGTAATCCTCCATAGAAGCTAGCCAGAAGCTAGCCAGAAGCTAATCCAGAAGCTAGCCAGAAGCTAATCAGAAGCTAGTTAGCTTCTTTACTGGCTAATTGTTAGTATTCAGCTAAACACGGTTTGTGGTCATCAGCTATCCTTTAGCTCGAAAATCTATCGCCAGTTTTGTACGGCGCGGCTCGGAGCGGAACATACCGGACCTATTTTTCTCTCCCATGTCCCTGGATTTCAACAGCTAACTCTGGACATTCATACCTGGATCTCGCAGCTAGCTAGCTGCTATCCGTGTCACTATCGGCTTTCGTCGATTCCGGAGCAAACATCAATTATTCCGGAGCTAGCCAGCTGAAGAGTTCCATCAATCACTCCTGGGCTACAATCACCTATCCGGACCCGTTTTACTGCCAACGCGGAGCCCCACCGGGCCTTCACAACTGGACTACCGACGTTATCTACCCGAAGGAGTTATCCGGCTGGCTCCTCCGTCGCGACGTTATCTGAACGCCCATCTGCGGTCCGCCAACCGTTAGCTGTCTTATCGGCTGCTATCTGAATAGACCTATCGGAGAATTTATTTTTATTTTTTTTCTATTTTATTTTTTCTTGGGCCTCTATAACTATATCTATTGTTTATTTTTTTTGTGTGATTTGGATTCATCCCCTCTACCACACGGAACCCCACTAATCCTACCGACAGAAACGCACAAGGTGGCTAATAACAGACCTCCATCCTATGCTAGCTTGCTACCGATGGCCCGGCTAGCTGTCTAAATCGCCGTGACCCTAACCAACCTCTCTACTCACTGGACCCTTTTGATCACTCGACTAAGCATACCTCTCCTTAATGTCAATATGCCTTGTCCATTGCTGTTCTGGTTAGTGTTTATTGGCTTATTTCACTGTAGAGCCTCTAGTCCTGCTCACTATACCTTATCCAACCTATTAGTTCCACCACCCACACATGCGATGACATCTCCTGGTTTCAATGATGTTTCTAGAGACAATATCTCTCTCATCATCACTCAATACCTAGGTTTACCTCCACTGTATTCACATCCTACCATACCTTTGTCTGTACATTATACCTTGAAGCTATTTTATCGCCCCCAGAAACCTCTTTTACTCTCTGTTCCAGACGTTCTAGACGACCAATTCTTATTGCTTTTAGCCGTACCCTTATCCTACTACTCCTCTGTTCCTCTGGCGATGTAGAGGTGAATCCAGGCCCTGCAGTGCCTAGCTCCACTCCTATTCCCCAGGCGCTCTCTTTTGATGACTTCTTTAACCGTAATAGTCTTGGTTTCATGCATGAAAATCTGGGAGCAGTATTTCATTTTTGGATGAAAAACGTTCCCGTTTTAAACAAGATATTTTGTCACGAAAAGATGCTCGACTATGCATATAATTGACAGCTTTGGAAAGAAAATACTCTGACGTTTCCAAAACTGCAAATATATTGTCTGTGAGTGCCACAGAACTAATGCTACAGGCGAAACCAAGATGAAACTTCAAACAGGAAGTGAGCCAGATTTTTGAGGCACTGTGTTCCAATGTCTCCTTATATGGCTGTGAATGCGCCAGGAACGAGCCTACACTTTCTGTCGTTTCCCCAAGGTGTCTGCAGCATTGTGACGTATTTGTAGGCATATCATTGGAAGATTGACCATAAGAGACTACATTTACCAGATGTCCGCCTGGTGTCCTCCGTCGAAATTGGTGCATAATCTCCAGCTGCATGTATTTTTCCATGTGATTCAGAGGAGAAACCAAACTTCCACGAATGATATATCATCGAATAGATATGTGAAAAACACCTTGAGGATTGATTCTAAACAACGTTTGCCATGTTTCTGTCGATATTATGGAGTTAATTTCCCCTACACAAATAATATTTTTGGAAAAACTGAACATTTGCTATCTAACAGTCTCCTCATTGAAAACATCTGAAGTTCTTCAAAGGTAAATGATTTTATTTGAATGCTTTTCTTGTTTTTGTGAAAATGTTGCCTGCTGAATGCTAGGCTTAATGCTATGCTAGCTATCAATACTCTTACACAAATGCTTGTTTTGCTATGGTTGAAAAGCATATTTTGAAAATCTGAGATGACAGTGTTGTTAACAAAAGGCTAAGCTTGAGAGCCAATATATTTGTTTCATTTCATTTGCGATTTTCATGAATGGTTAACGTTGCGTTATGGTAATGAGCTTGAGGCTATAATTACGCTCCCGGATACGTTTTTTTTTTCTTAGCCAAACGTGATGAACAAAACGGAGCGATTTCTCCTACACAAATAATATTTTTGGAAAAACTGAACATTTGCTATCTAACTGAGAGTCTCCTCATTGAAAACATCCGAAGTTCTTCAAAGGTAAATGATTTTATTTGAATGCTTTTCTTGTTTTTGTGAAAATGTTGCCTGCTGAATGCTAGGCTTAATGCTATGCTAGCTATCAATACTCTTACACAAATGCTTGTGTAGCTATGGTTGAAAGGCATTTTAAAAAAATCTGAGATGACAGTGTTGTAAACAAAAGGCTAAGCTTGTGAGCCAATATATTTCTTTCATTTCATTTGCGATTTTCATGAATAGTTAACGTTGCGCTATGGTAATGAGCTTGAGGCTGTAATTACGCTCCCGGATACGGGATTGCTCATCGCAACAAGTTAACATTAGAAGCCTCCTCCCTAAGTTTGTTTTATTCACTGCTTTAGCACACTCTGCCAACCCGGATGTTCTAGCTGTGTCTGAATCCTGGCTTAGGAAGACCACCACAAATTCTGACATTTTCATCCCAAACTACAACATTTTCAGACAAGATAGAACTGCCAAAGGGGGCGGTGTTGCAATCTACTGCAAAGATAGCCTGCAGAGTTCTGTCCTACTATCCAGGTCTGTACCCAAACAATTTGAACTTCTACTTTTAAAAATCCACCTCTAAAAACAAGTCTCTCACCGGTGCCGCCTGCTATAGACCACCCTCTGCCCCCAGCTGTGCTCTGGACACCATATGTGAACTGATTGCCCCCCATCTATCTTCAGAGCTCGTGCTGCTAGGCGACCTAAACTGGAACATGCTTAACACCCCAGCCATCCTACAATCTAAACTTGATGCCCTCAATCTCACACAAATTATCAATGAACCTACCAGGTACCCCCCCAAAGCCTTAAACACGGGCACCCTCATAGATATCATCCTAACCAACTTCCCCTCTAAATACACCTCTGCTGTCTTCAACCAAGATCTCAGCGATCACTGCCTCATTGCCTGCATCCGTAATGGGTCAGCGGTCAAACGACCTCCACACATCACTGTAAAACGCTCCCTGAAACACTTCAGCGAGCAGGCCTTTCTAATCGACCTGGCCGGGGTGTCCTGGAAGGATATTGATCTCATCCCGTCAGTAGAGGATGCCTGGATATTTTTTAAAAATGCCTTCCTAACAATCTTAAATAAACATGTCCCATTCAAGAAAATTAGAACCAGGAACAGATATAGCCCTTGGTTCTCCCCAGACCTGACTGCCCTTAACCAACACAAAAACATCCTATGGCGTTCTGCATTAGCGTCGAACAGCCCCCGTGATATGCAGCTGTTCAGGGAAGCTAGAAACCATTATACACAGGCAGTTAGAAAAGCCAAGGCTAGCTTTTTCAAGCAGACAATTGCTTCCTGCAACACTAACTCCAAAAAGTTTGGGGACACTGTAAAGTCCATGGAGAATAAGAACACCTCCTCCCAGCTGCCCACTGCCCTGAAGATAGGAAACACTGTCACCACTGATACATCCACCATAATTGAGAATTTCAATAAGCATCTCACCATACCTTCTCTGCTATGCAATCTGGTTTCAGAGCTGGTCATGGGTGCACCTCAGCCACGCTCAATGTCCTAAACAATATCTTAACCGCCATCGATAAGAAACATTACTGTGCAGCCGTATTCATTGATCTGGTCAAGGCTTTCGACTCTGTCAATCACCACATCCTCATCGGCAGACTCGACAGCCTTGGTTTCTCAAATGATTGCCTCGCCTGGTTCACCAACTACTTCTCTGATAGAGTTCAGTGTGTCAAATCGGAGGGTCTGCTGTCCGGACCTCTGGCAGTCTCTATGAGGGTGCCACAGGGTTTAATTCTTGGACCGACTCTCTTCTCTATATACATCAATGATGTCGCTCTTGCTGCTGGTGAGTCTCTGATCCACCTCTACGCAGACGACACCATTCAGTATACATCTGGCCTATCCTTGGACACTGTGTTAACAACCCTCCAGGCAAGCTTCAATGCCATACAACTCTCCTTCCGTGGCCTCCAATTGCTCTTAAATACAAGTAAAACTAAATGCATGCTCTTCAACCGATCGCTGCCTGCACTTGCCCACCTGTCCAACATCAATACTCTGGACGGCTCTGACTTAGAATACGTGGACAACTACAAATACCTAGGTGTCTGGTTAGACTGTAAACTCTCCTTCCAGACCCACATCAAACATCTCCAATCCAAAGTTAAATCTAGAATTGGCTTCCTATTTCGCAACAAAGCATCCTTCACTCATGCTGCCAAACATACCCTTGTAAAACTGACCATCCTACCAATCCTCGACTTCGGCGATGTCATTTACAAAATAGCCTCCAATACCCTACTCAACACATTGGATGCAGTCTATCACAGTGCAATCCGTTTTGTCACCAAAGCTCCATATACTACCCACCATTGCGACCTGTACGCTCTCGTTGGCTGGCCCTCGCTTCATACTCATCGCCAAACCCACTGGCTCCATGTCATCTACAAGACCCTGCTAGGTAAAGTCCCCCCTTATCTCAGCTCGCTGGTCACCATAGCATCTCCCACCTGTAGCACACGCTCCAGCAGGTATATCTCTCCAGTCACCCCCAAAACCAATTCTTTCTTTGGCCGCCTCTCCTTCCAGTTCTCTGCTGCCAATGACTGGAACGAACTACAAAAATCTCTGAAACTGGAAACACTTATCTCCCTCACTAGCTTTAAGCACCAACTGTCAGAGCAGCTCACATATTACTCCACCTGTACATAGCCCACCTATAATTTAGCCCAAACAACTACCTCTTTCCCTACTGTATTTATTTGATTTATTTATTTATTTTGCTCCTTTGCACCCCATTATTTTTATTTCTACTTTGCACATTCTTCCATTGCAAATCTACCATTCCAGTGTTTTACTTGCTATATTGTATTTACTTTGCCACCATGGCCTTTTTTGCCTTTACCTCCCTTATCTCACCTCATTTGCTCACATCGTATATAGACTTGTTTATACTATATTATTGACTGTATGTTTGTTTTACTCCATGTGTAACTCTGTGTCGTTGTATGTGTCGAACTGCTTTGCTTTATCTTGGCCAGGTCGCAATTGTAAATGAGAACTTGTTGTCAACTTGCCTACCTGGTTAAATAAAGGTGAAATAAATACCTCCAGGGACCAGGATATCCTGCGCCGGCTCTGCGTACTGTGAGTCTGCACAGCCCTGTGCGTCCTGTGCCAGCGCCCTGCATTTGCAGGGCAAGTATAAACATCCAGCCAGGACAGGTTGTGTCAGCTCTACACTCTACTGTCACACACTGACCTTAGTATTCTTTGTTTTCTTTATTATTTCGGTTAGGTCAGGGTGTGACATGGGGGATGTTTTTGGCCCTGTCTAGGGGTTTTGTATGTCAATGGGTGTTTACTAGTCTAGGTGTTATGTATGTCTATGGTTGCCTAGATTGGTTCTCAATTAGCGGCAGCTGTTTATTGTTGTCTCTGATTGGGAACCATATTTAGGCAGTCATATTCCTTGGGTATTTCGTGGGTTATTGTCTATGGTTAGTTGCCTGTGTCTGCACTTGTTTATATATAGTGACATGTTCGTTTTGTATAGTTTGTTTAGTGTTTCTTCGTTATTAATAAATAGAAGAATGTATTCACATCACGCTGCGCCTTGGTCTCCTCCATTCAACGAACGTGTGTGTGTGTGTGTGTGTGTGTGTGTGTATGGGGCTTCATGGCTAGGAAATAGGGAAGGGTGGGCCTTCCTTCCTTACTTCCTTCCTCCTGCACCCATGTGTTGTCAAATACTCAGCATTGTAGAATGAAAGGGTGAACTGCGCTGGATTGTTGATCCCTACGATGTCTCAACATGTTGATGAGTCCCACTGAAGGGATGTTAATGTCCTTGATACGCTGGGCACAAAAGTGAAGGTGTCACCCGCGGACCCCGTTCAGATGTTCACTGTTCCTAAAGAGGATGCTTTTCCATGGCAATATGATGTTGTTGGACAGAGTAGAATTGGAAACACTTCAAATGTACACACTATCAGGTAAGGTTGTCACCCACAGCTGTGTACCAGTTGTTTTCGTAATGTTGTGAAGTAGGAGAGGTTTTATCGCCCCCCCCCCCTCCCCATAGAAACACTGTATAATGTTTCTGTGTCTCGGTCAATCTATTTTAAGCCTGACAGAACTCCCCTTTCTGCCCACTTCCTCTATGCAGGTCGTTATCTGATGCTAGGATTTCTCTAATGTGTGGTCCCCTAGCTGCTTGTCAAAATAATGTCACGGTGTGTGTGTGTGTGTGTGTGTGGTGTGTGCGTGTGTGGGAGAGAGACAGAGAGAGAGAAAGACAGAGAAAGAGAGAGCGAGAGAGCGAGCTCATACGCTCACCTCTCTTGGGCCTTCATCCCCAATTAGCCCATATCACCCTGGGGGTCGCCAGGGTCATCCAGTCCAGACTTTGTTCCTTGACACCATGCTCACTGTGTCCTCATGTGGCCTGGCTGTGCTGTCAGGGAGAAGGGGCACAGTGACCCTCCATGTTGATTTTGGAAGTCTGTGACCTAGAGAACAAAAGCTAAAAATAGTCCACCACTGGATTTGGAACTTGGATATTTGTTTTAAACGGACTTAATGGACATGTCTGTCTCTCTCTCTCTCTCGGACCTGCCTTCTCGACCTCTGAATGCTCGGCTATGAAAAGCCAACTGACATTTAATCCTGACGTGCTGAACTATCGCACCCTCTATAACCCCTGTGATTATTATTTGACCCTGCTGGTCATCTATGAATGTTTGAATGTCTCGAAGAACGCTCTGGCCTTAATGGCCATGTACTCATAATCTCCACCTGGCACAGCCAGAAGAGGACTGCCCCCCCCCGTCATAGCCTGGTTCCTCTTTAGGTTTCTTCCTACAGTATGTTCCTGCATTTCTAGGGAGTTTTTCACAGCCACTGTGCTTCTGCATTGCTTGTTCTTTTGGGGTTTGGATATCTGTATAGCGCTTTGTGACATCTGCTGACGTAAATAGGCCATTTGATTGATCAACTGTTACTTGTTAGGTTACTTTAGTGTTGTGTGTGTGTGTGTGTGTGTGTGTGCGTGCGTGCTTGTGTGTCACATTAATGACTGACAATTGTGACTGACTCATTCAGCCTGTGACCTTAGATGGCACTCATCTCAGTCCTCTAGAGTTTCTGGGTTCAGGGTAAACACACAGTGTTTCACAACACGTCCCCTCTCTCCCTATTGGCGTTCTGTCTCTCTGTCCTGTGGTCCCAGTACTCCTTAAAGTCCCTACTCAGAAACACTCTCTAGCCAGCCGGTGCTTGCGTGATCGACGGTGAGAACTGAGTCACTGATGGTGGTATCTAGCCTCAGCAGAATGGCAGGTTCATGTCCTCTCATTGTGTGACTCCGGGTCAGTTTGTTACAGTGCATCTTATCTATATGGAGCTGTCTATGACTAACCGTCTATATGACTGAGGTGATCTATTAAGTGCTGTATTTTATAGCCTGGCCTTGCATTCCCATGCTGGGGGTTATCAATGAAAGAGAGAGGATGTATAAAACCTATTATCCTGGTCCCAGATCGGACTGTGTTGTCTTGCCAACTCCTGTGGTTATTGTTATGAGTGGGTAAAACGTTCTAATAAAGTTCTATTCTATTCAATACTTATTCTGAAGTACTGAAGGAGCTTCAGGAAGCATCAGACATTGATAAATGATTGACACAGTGATTCCTGTAAATGCAACAATCGTAGATCATTTACCTAACTGAACATAATTCACAACAATGTCTTGTTTGCTCAAGTCTGGTGAGTTGCTCGGGGGAACACACATTTCTTATTTTTATATCTCATGTGTTTTTTGTTCCTACCTTGTTATATTTAGTATTATATTATTATATAATAACTCAGGCGTCTTTTGACCAATTCATTAGCTTTTGCGAAGTTGAAACATGGGCCTACGTGGGCCTACATGGGCCTACATTCCACATTTGGTGTTATGAGAAGTATTTTAGAAGTATTTTTAGCATATTCTACTGGCATAGCGTGGCCATCTTTGAATGCATCAACATTATTTTCTCAAACTCTTTAGGGACTATTGACCAAGTCCCAAGACCAAATCTGGAGTGAAATCTGACTTTTAGTCTATAATAAGAATTGTTTGTGGTCAAAATTGAATTGTTACATAGTCAAAAAGTGATTTGTTAATAGTTTCCTTATATTTTTGAAGATATAAATGTCAAACTTAACATAGTTCTTCATGGTAATGTATTTGATGACCCCGACAAGTTTCAAGTTGATAGGCCGTTGTGGAGTGGATTTACAAAGGATTTAAATGTCAAATCAGATTTCCTGATTTATCCCCCCAAAATATTCAGTGCGACACAAACAACAACACAGAGTTAAACATGGAATAAACAAACGTACACCCAATAACACAATAGAAAAGTCTATATACAGTGTGTGCAAATGGAGTAAGATTAAGGAGGTAAAGGCAATAAATAGGCCATAGTGGAGAAATGATTACAATTTAGCAGAGAGCCATCTCTTAGCCAATCCCTTAGCTTTTCCCAAATTAAGTTAATAAGAGATGTACCATGGGCCTACATACAGTACAAAAAGGTGTTATTTAGCCTTATGGTTCATGAGAATACATTTTTCAAAGGTTTTCAAAAATGTCCAAGATTGAGGAAAATCTGTCCTGACAGACCTTATGGGTCCTTGAGGCAAATTTGTTCAGCATGAGGAATGACACCTACATACAAGGTTTCAAGTCTCTAGGTCAAATGGGGGGTGGGTATGAGGGTTTATGTGAGACTGCTTATATGTGCCATTCTTTTTGACCAAGTTACTCAAGGCCTCTAGTTTCTGTGTGCCAAATTAGAAAAAAGTTATATCTATGCTTGAGTTATTTGACCATATCAAGGAAATGTTTTATCTAAGAATAACAATAGGTTTGCTGTGAAACCCTAACAAGGCTCACTCTCAGTTTCCTGTGGTTGCCTTGAGGCATGTTACAGGAAGTGATGTCACTGCTCCATCACATCAGTGTGGAAAGTAGAAGCCCCCCAAATGTCCTCAGATCCTAACAAGACTCACTCTCAGTTTCCTGTGGTTGTCTTGAGGCAAATAACTCAAAACAAATAACAGGAAGTGATGTCACTTCCTGCTCCATCACATCAGTGTGGAAAGTAGAAGCCTCCAAATGTCCTCAGACCCACTTCTGATATATACTGAACAAAAATCTAAACGCAACATGCAACAATTTCAATTATTTTACTGAGTTACAGTTCATATAAGGAAATCAGTGAATTGAAATAAATTCATACGTCCCTTCCGTCTTCAAGAGAGCGAGAGTTGCACCCCTTCTGAAAAAACCTACACTCGATCCCTCCGATGTCAACAACTACAGACCAGTATCCCTTCTTTCTTTTCTCTCCAAAACCCTTGAACGTGCCGTCCTTGGCCAGCTCTCCCGCTATCTCTCTCAGAATGACCTTCTTGATCCAAATCAGTCAGGTTTCAAGACTAGTCATTCAACTGAGACTGCTCTTCTCTGTATCACGGAGGCGCTCCGCACTGCTAAAGCTAACTCTCTCTCCTCTGCTCTCATCCTTCTAGACCTATCGGCTGCCTTCGATACTGTGAACCATCAGATCCTCCTCTCCACCCTCTCCGAGTTGGGCATCTCCGGCGCGGCCCACGCTTGGATTGCGTCCTACCTGACAGGTCGCTCCTACCAGGTGGCGTGGCGAGAATCCGTCTCCTCACCACGTGCTCTCACCACTGGTGTCCCCCAGGGCTCTGTTCTAGGCCCTCTCCTATTCTCGCTATACACCAAGTCACTTGGCTCTGTCATAACCTCACATGGTCTCTCCTATCATTGCTATGCAGACGACACACAATTAATCTTCTCCTTTCCCCCTTCTGATGACCAGGTGGCGAATCGCATCTCTGCATGTCTGGCAGACATATCAGTGTGGATGACGGATCACCACCTCAAGCTGAACCTCGGCAAGACGGAGCTGCTCTTCCTCCCGGGGAAGGACTGCCCGTTCCATGATCTCGCCATCACGGTTGACAACTCCACTGTGTCCTCCTCCCAGAGCGCTAAGAACCTTGGCGTGATCCTGGACAACACCCTGTCGTTCTCAACTAACATCAAGGCGGTGGCCCGTTCCTGTAGGTTCATGCTCTACAACATCCGCAGAGTACGACCCTGCCTCACACAGGAAGCGGCGCAGGTCCTAATCCAGGCACTTGTCATCTCCCGTCTGGATTACTGCAACTCGCTGTTGGCTGGGCTCCCTGCCTGTGCCATTAAACCCCTACAACTCATCCAGAACGCCGCAGCCCGTCTGGTGTTCAACCTTCCCAAGTTCTCTCACGTCACCCCGCTCCTCCGCTCTCTCCACTGGCTTCCAGTTGAAGCTCGCATCCGCTACAAGACCATGGTGCTTGCCTACGGAGCTGTGAGGGGAACGGCACCTCAGTACCTCCAGGCTCTGATCAGGCCCTACACCCAAACAAGGGCACTGCGTTCATCCACCTCTGGCCTGCTCGCCTCCCTACCACTGAGGAAGTACAGTTCCCGCTCAGCCCAGTCAAAACTGTTCGCTGCTCTGGCCCCCCAATGGTGGAACAAACTCCCTCACGACGCCAGGACAGCGGAGTCAATCACCACCTTCCGGAGACACCTGAAACCCCACCTCTTTAAGGAATACCTAGGATAGGATAAAGTAATCCTTCTCACCCCCCTAAAAGATTTAGATGCACTATTGTAAAGTGGCTGCTCCACTGGATGTCATAAGGTGAATGCACCAATTTGTAAGTCGCTCTGGATAAGAGCATCTGCTAAATGACTTAAATGTAAATGTAAATGTCTAATCTACGGATTTCACATGACTGGGCAGGGGCACAAGCATGGGTTTGCCCTGGGAGAGCATGCGCCCACCCACTTGGGAGCCAGGCCCAGCCAAACAGAATGAGATTTTCCACACAAAAGGGCTTTATTCCAGACAGAAATACTCCTCAGTTTCATCAGCTGTCCGGGTGGCTGGTTTCAGACAATCCCGCAGGTGAAGAAGCCAGGTGTGGAGATCCTGGGCTGGCGTGGTTATGGTTGTGAAGTTGGTTGGTTGGACGTACTGCCAAATTCTCAAAAACAAAATTGGAGGCGGTTTATGGTAGGGAAATGAACATTCTCTGGCAACAGCTCTGGTGGACATTCCTGCAGTCAGCATGTCAACTGCACGCTCCCTCAAAACTTGAGACATCTTTGGCCTTTTATTGTCCCCAGCACAAGGTTCACCTGTGTAATTATCATGCTGTTTAATCAGCTTCTTGGGGCGGCAGGGTAGCCTAGTGGTTAGAGTGGTGGACTAGTAACTGGAAGGTTGCAAGTTCAAACCCCTGAGCTGACAAGGTACAAATCTGTCATTCTGCTCCTGAACAGGCAGTTAATCTACTGTTCCTAGGCCATCATTGAAAATAATAATTTGTTCATAACTGACTTGCCTAGTTAAATAAAGGTAAAATAAAAAAATATGCCACACCTGTCAGGTGGATGGATTATGCTCATTAACCGGGATGTTAACAAATTTGTGCACAAAATTTGAAATATGCTTTTTGTGCGTATGGAACATTTCTGGGATCTTTTATTTCAGCGCATGAAACACAGGGCCAACCAATTTTTTGGGGTGTGTTTTTAGGGGGTAGATCAGCTTTAATATTGCAGATAGATTGTAGCTTCCATCGACGTAATTGTCTGCCTCATTTCCAATCCCCCATATATTTTTGGGATGTAAATCTATACATACATACATAGCACCAACACTTAACATGCTGCGTTGATATTTTTGTTCAGTATAATAAATATAGGACCACAAGCTTTAATTAGGAATGGTCGGTTTCCGAGGTAACGTAAAAAAAAAAAAACTAAATATTCCACCCAGTACAGTACTGACCCACAACATGATACATAGGATGACCACAAGCTTTACTTAGGTAAGGTGAAGTACAATAACCAACATTTCTCAGTAGCCCAACCACTGTAGCTAATCATATCACAGTTTCCTCATTGCCACTGCAGTCTTCATCTAGGTTGTCGGTTAAGAGACACGCCATGTATGTAATTATGTACACAAGTCTGTATTTCTGCGTGTGCGTGTCTGTGTGCATGCATGTGTGTTTAGAAATGGGGCCAGGATGTTGTGTGTAGGATGTTCTTGTGTCTTGCGTCCTCTGCAGCAGACATCTTAACGTCTCATCCAACCAGAGTTCCGGTGTCTTAAAACCAAGACTGTAGATTGCCGCTGCTGTATGTGGAACAAGCAGGGGAGGTGAGATGTTCTCCGGTCTTTGATGTCTCTTTAGACGTGGCCCACGTACACGTACGTAATGTACACGTGCAGGCACAGCTCAGAGCAGAACAGACGTTTTCATTTAACCCATGCATGGCCACATAGGAATTAGTCAGCTGCATACACGAAAGGGCATCCAAACATCTTCTGTAAGTGTGTCACTTGATTGATTTACTGTAACAAGGGGCTTTGTTCCTGCCGGAAATAAATGGAAAGTGCAGACTCCACAGAGCGTACATCTCCATAATAAACCCAGTGGTGGGGAAAAGTACCCAATTGTTATAGTTGAGTAAAAGTAAAAAATACTGTACGTTAATAGAAAGTACCTTTTACTATGTGAGTAAACGATTTTCATCCGGACGTGAAAATTCTGCCCTTTTAGCCCAAAGAGGTGAAAGGAAAGGCTCACCCATGTTGAATGATATATTGCTTTTGTGCACCTCTGAGTGGTGTTCTATCAATTCTCTGAGTCATTTTATGCTTTTATGTGTACTGTGGAGCCAAAGGGGACATCACCATCGATGGCAAGAGGGTTAGCCTTTTCCCGGATATGAAAGCGGATCTCGCCAGACGTTGCAAGCAGTTCAGACCTGCCGCCAAAGCACTGAAGGAGAAGAACATCATCGGCTACCTCATCCACCTTGCGCGGATGAAAGTTCAGTACAAAGGCCGAAGCCATCTCTTCAACACACCGGGAGAACTGAACAGTGTCTGAGCCAGGACGGTCTCTCTGGGGGATAAGATGCAACGTCTGAGCCAGGAAGGTCTCTCTGGGGGATAAGATGCAACGTCTGAGCCAGGAAGGTCTCTCTGGGGGATAAGATGCAACGTCTGAGCCAGGACGGTCTCTCTGGGGGATAAGATGCAACGTCTGAGCCAGGACGGTCTCTTTGGGGGATAAGATGCAACGTCTGAGCCAGGACGGTCTCTCTGGGGGATAAGATGCAAGGTCTGAGCCAGGACGGTCTCTCTGGGGGATAAGATGCAACGTCTGAGCCAGGACGGTCTCTCTGGGGGATAAGATGCATGGTCTGAGCCAGGACGGTCTCTCTGGGGGATAAGATGCAACGTCTGAGCCAGGACGGTCTCTCTGGGGGATAAGATGCAGTTTGTTTGTTTTCGCTTATCCGGACTGAACTGTTGATATCTTCCGGTCACTATAATTGATTTGTACATTTTCAACTAACCGTATTTTTCCGGGGTGAGTTCTATTATATTTACAGGAGAGTATATTTTGGTTTAGTCCATATCCACTGGGCGAAGCAAATAAGTGGGCTTAGGCCCACTGCCCCCCCATGTATGTTAATCTTTCGAAAAGAGACTCAAGCAGCCCTTGCCGTGGGCAGTAAATATTCAGTCATAAATGTCTATTCACAACGTTTGTTTTCAACTTAGAGAGCTCGCAGGTTTTTAGTTTACGCCAAGGTTTAGCTAGTAAGAGCAACATGGAAAGCGAGCAGCAACGTATCTCTACAAGTGTATTCATGTTTGATTGTTGGGATTGTTGTTTTAGTCTGACAATCGGGGTGGGTGAGATTTTCTTTATTTTCTTTTTTCTATGTTTATTGTTTCCTTCCTAAAGAGACACATAGGTCACTTCAGTGTTCAAACCAAAGTTTAAACATTTCCTAACTATTTACATATGATAGATTTCCATTCAGTTACATATTTGAAAGACAACTGCTTTCCAGAATCTTTCTCTCAAGCAGTGATTATTGTAATCCACAAGAAAGGGAAAAACCCGCTAAAATGTGCCTCCTATAGACCAATCTCTCTCCTTAACACAGATTGTAAACTGGTCACCAAGATGCTATCTAAGAGACTGGAGTCATGTCTTCCCCTGTTGGTCAACCCAGATCAGACTGGCTTCATAATTAATAGATTGTCCTCCAATAATCTCAGAAGATTCTTTGATATAATTCACCTTGCTAACAAAAACAAAATACCTAGTGTCGCAGTCTCCCTCGACGCTGAAAAGGCCTTTGATAGGGTTGAATGGCCATACCTCTTTCGCATCTTGGAAAAGTTCGGTTTAGGTACCGTGTTTGTAAATTTGATAAAATCACTCTACAAATCTCCTAAAGCTAGGATTGCTACCAATGGGATTACCTCCTCCTCTTTCCCTCTCTATAGGGGGAACAGACAAGGTTGCCCAATTAGCCCCCACCTCTTTGCCCTCGCCATCGAACCGTTGGCTGAGGCTATTAGAACGTGCCCTGACATACATGGCTTTGAGGTGGGCCCCCATACCCATAAATTATCACTCTTTGCAGATGACCTTATCTTATTTCTAACAAACCCAGAACACTCCCTCTCTCACTTGCAGATCCTACTACAGTGTTATAGTTCTTTCTCTGGAAATAAGGTCAATTTTGATAAAAGCAAAATCTTACCGTTGTCTGTCTTTGACCATCATACCATCAAGCACAAGTTTCCTTTTAGATGGTCACCTATGGGCTTCACATATTTGGGCATAATGGTGGATGGTAATCTGAACAACCTCTATAAACTCAATCTGGCCAGTTTGTTGCAAAAGGTGGAGGGTGACGTTTGTAAATGGATGGACTTACCTCTCACTCTACTGGGTAGAATCAATGTAATTAAAATGAATGTCCTGCCCAGATTTCTATATTTGTTTCAATCTCTCCCTATCCCTGTTCCCGCAGCATTCTTTTCCTCTCTCGACAAGCTGACCAGACGGTTTATCTGGCACGGCAAAACCCCTAGGGTTGGCCTGGATAAACTGACCCTTGATTACGGTCAAGGGGGCTTAAACCTCCCCAATTTTAGAATGTACTACTGGGCTGCACAGTCTAGGTTTCTGGCTCAGATGTTTGACAATGGTCCCTCTCCCTCATGGTTGAACATTGAAAAGCTTGAGGTAAATGATGACACTGGGGCAGAATTGTTTTACAAATGGGACAGAAAATCTATAAAAACCATCACAGACAACCCTTTAATCATACATTCTTCCCTGGCATGGTGAAAACTGCATGAGCTGTTCGGACGAGGGGGATTCCTTTCTCCTGGAAGAATAGATTGATCCCTATTTTTTTCCAGAATAGTAACTTTAGCCCATGGTCTGATAAGGGGATCACTCTTCTGGAACATTGTTACGAGGAGGGAGTTATTATGTCTTTTGATCAGCTGAAACAGAAATACCACTTGCCTAACAGGGACTTCTTTAGCTACCTACAACTACGAAACTTTATTAGGGTGACTCTCAAGGGACAATGGAACCTACCTAAGATGTCACCTATTGAACAACTCTCCCACGCAGACCAACGACTGTTCAAGACCATTTCCCGTGTATACGATGCTCTTATGTCAGGACTAACACTGCCTGGGCTAGATAAACCCCGATTTAGATGGGAAAAAGATCTGGGTATTGATTTTGATGAGGGTCTATGGAGTGACCTATGCAGGGATGGGGTTACATCCACATTGAACTCCAGATACAGACTGATCCAGTTTAATTTCCTCCATCAGCACTATATCACCGCATCTACACTGCACAAGTTCAACCCAGATATCTCCTCCCTATGTTTTATATGTGGCTCAGATGAAGGAACATTCCTCCATTCCACTTGGCAGTGTTCAAAACGACACGGTTTCTGGCAGGGGGTATGCGATACCATATCCTCAATTCACGGGGTTGCATTCCCTTTAGACCCGGAGGTCTGTCTACTGGGCAACTTTACTAACAACAATCTTAGGCAAAGCCATACTATAAAGCTAACAGAAATATTGCTAGCGATTGCCAAGAAATGTATTGCCTTGAAATGGAAATTGGATTCCTCCGTGCCAGTTGTAATGTGGCTATCGGAAGTTAATAGTTGTATCCCTTTGGAGAAAATCACTTACTACTTGAGGAAAAAGTTAAAGACATTTTACAGAATTTGGCAACCTTTTATTGACTATATGGAAAATCTCCCCCCACTCCCCCCACATCACATTGATTGAATCTCTATATGACCATATGATCCAATGTCTCATTATTATTTATTTTTTTGTATGTTTGTATATATAATATATATGTATATTTTTTGTTACGCTCGTCTGTTACTGTCACTTTGTCCTATTGTTGTCTAATATCTTTTCACTTTTGTTTTGAATGTTCTTAATTGGAAAATGCAAAAAATATATGTAAAAAAACAAAAGATCATGGTTAGATTGTAGACTCCTAAATTGATAGTGTAGTTTGTTTAGCCGATTTTACAGCTAACTATATGCTGATATGGTCTTTGGTATGATTGTGTGTAGCTAAGTTTTGCTAGCTAGCTAGCCAGCCAGCCTGGAGAGAGAGCATTTCATTGTCGATTTTGTAGTCGACTTGATCTGCTGCTTGTTTATTTATATACACAAAGACATACTTTACAAACGAAGCATTTGTGTTTAGTGAGTCCACCAGTTTAGGGGCAGTAGGGATGATCAGGGATGTTCTCTTGATAAGTGAGTGAATTGGACCATTGCTAAGTATTCGAAATGTAACGAGTACTTTTGGGTGTGAGGGAAAATGTAAAAAATAAATAAATAATTTTATTTAGGAATGTAGTGTAGTAAAAGTAAAAGTTGTCAAAAAACATAAATAGTCAAGTAAAGTACAGATTCCCCAAAATCTACTTTGAAGTATTTTTACTTCAGTACTTCACACCACTGAATAAACCTGAAAACAACCAGTCCATACAGCCCTCTGACCTCTGTGATGCCATCAGACTTCATAACCTCAGACCCAAGTGAGTCTTATAACTCAGGGTCATTACACTCAGAGATGGAATCTGCCGGTCACAAAGTTGTTCTAGAACATGTTTCTGGCGACAGCAGCAGCTCTGTGTATCCTTTGTCTCCCTCATCTATTTCCCTGGACCCTCTCCTGGTGCAACACCAGACTGGTCACAGATCTGTTTGTGCTGTCTTGCCAATTATGGCGTTTGGCTATTTCACGTGACAATGACCGCATTAGAGTTGGCAAGAAAGCACAAACAGATCTGGGACCGTGTTGGTGCAACACAATGGTGCTCCCTATACACAAGATAAAACTATGTTCTTACCAGGTAAAGACGCTAAATCACAAATGATGACGCAGGACCAGGAACCAAATTCCACCCG
Organism: Oncorhynchus nerka; assembly: GCF_034236695.1. Classification (NCBI taxonomy): domain Eukaryota; kingdom Metazoa; phylum Chordata; class Actinopteri; order Salmoniformes; family Salmonidae; genus Oncorhynchus; species Oncorhynchus nerka. Next base: position 40,215,618 of record NC_088413.1, read on the forward strand.
GACCACTCAAACCCATTGCCCAGAGCATTATACCACCCCTCATTGCATAGGCCGTGGTGGAGGTTACATTACATTAAAGGAAGGGCCAGACAGGCTCATTGGTAAGTTTTAAATAGTCCTCCACTACTTCCTCTGGGAGCCTGTTAATGACAGAAACAGTTGAAAACGAGCTTCTGGAAAACAACGAGCCAGAATGTTTTACGGTTCTTTAAAACCCCCGGACAACATGTTGTATTACTGTGACCTTGTGTTGTGTTGTTACTGTTCTCAGAGGTGGAAAGACAAAAATGATGTCGATGCTGTTACTCAAAAGGTCATATAGGTTTTAATATAGTGCATGTAACTGACTACTACTTGTTGTATCGTTTGTTTCTTGAATGTTGAATGTCACATTTTTACTGAAACACAAGTGTTTGGCAGCAAACCTAGAGGTAAGCCTAAGGGTCCTTGCAATCTAGAATCCTTGGGATGTCCCTACGCCATTGAAGTTGACATTTAAAATGGTTACGGTAAGGGTTTACGGTTCAGGTTCGGGTTAGGGTTAGGGTAAGGGTAGGGGGTTAGGTTTTAGGGTATGGACGTCCAGAGGATACTGGATAGCACTATTCCTTGCCGAAGTGGGTCAGGCAGAGGAGGATGTTGAATGTGGCTGGGGCTCACTAAAATGCTAATGTTAAGAAAATAATGTCCCTAATTATACCATCAAGCCTGGATAATTTCCTGTAGTGATGCTTGAACTATGCTATTTCTGCCTGGCTCTATTTATTTTCATAGGGTAGGAGGAGGAGGAGAGGAGGGGGGAGGCTGTGTGTGGACATATCACCCTCTCTGGGAAAAAAAATGTATTTATTTGTTAATTCCAATACAGAACCTCCCATTCCTGGTCTCCTCTTCCTCCTTATTCCCATCTCCTCCCTGCTCTCCCTTCTCCATTCTCTGGCCTGCTCCTTGCCCTGCTTCCAGCTCCCTTCTCTACTCCTCTCACAGCTCCCTTCCTTGCTCCCCCATCCTCTCCTCCATCCTTCCCCATTACTCCCACTCCCCTCCTCCTTCCCCCTCTCCTCTCTTGCGAGTTTAACCGGCCTGCCAGAACTCTGTTGGCTGATGTTTACTGGAATGGATGGGCTATTTCCCATGGTGCACGGTGCCTGCGGTGATATCTTATTTATACAAGGCCCGATATGGTAGAACAGAGGGGTTTATTTTGGTATATTCCCCATAGATGGATCTAATTTCTCCTGATTCATTCGTTTCCCACATACATGCTGCTCTTCAGGTTGGAGAGCCTGCCGGACCGGTCGCCTGGCTACAGTTGACTGGCTACGGTCGGACAAAGTTTGTGGTCAACCGGCAAAGTTAAAAGGGCTGAGTGAGTGGCCTCAAAATCGTAAGGTCGGAAACTCTGTCATAGCATCATAGAGTTAGGTTTACGATAATGGAGTGACTTCAGGCACTTCACAGGAAGTTGACTGTTAAACAGCAACAAAAAACAAACACTGTTTGTATTGAGTTATCACATAAAGCTTCTTATCTTGTGGTGGCGTATAGTTATTGGTCAATAGAATCACTCTATTAAAGTTTATCTGAGGACTACAGTCTGGAATGAATAGATTAGATGATGTACAAGTAACTGCCAAAATAAAGGAAACACCACCATAAAGTGTCTCAATAGGGTGATGGGGCACCACGAGCCAGAACAGCTTTAATGCACCTTGGCATAGATTCCGTAAGTGTCTGGAACTCTATTGGAGGGATGCGACACAATTCTACCATTAGAAATTCAATCATTGGCCTCCTGAGTGGTGCAGTGGTCTAAGGCATTCTGGGTTCGAGTCCAGGCTCTATCGCAGCCAGCCGCAACCGGGAGACCCATGGGGCTGCACACAATTGGCCCAGCGTTGTCCGGGTTAGTGCACGTTGACACGGTCACCAGGTGTACGGTGTTTCCTCCGACACATTGGTGCGACTGGCTTCCGGGTTAAGTGGGTATTGTGTCAAGAAGCAGTGTGGCTCAGTTGGGTTGTGTTTCGGAGGATTCTTGACCTTCGCCTTTCCCGAGTCCGTACAGGAGTTGTAGCGATGAGACAAGACTGTAACTACCAATTGGATATCACGAAATTGGGGAGAAAAAAAAAAATGAAATTCAATAATTTGGTGTTTTGTTGATGGTGGTGGAAAACCCTGTCTCAGGTGTCACTCCAGAAGTGTTCAATTGTGTTGAGATCTGGTTACTGGCATATGGTTTACATTGTTTTCATGCTCATCGAACGATTCATCGACTACTCATGTAATGTGGATGAGGGAATTGTAATCCCATGGAGGTATAGCCATGATCGCCAAAATGAATGGCCTGCCCAGCAATTTTTATACATGACCCAAATCATGACCCTAAGTTAATGTATTAATTAACTCAGGAACCACACGTGTGTGGAAGCACCTGTTTTCAATATACTTTGTATCCCTCATTTCCTTTATTTTGGCAGTTACCTGTACACAATGAGATTGTTCACAATATAGATATTGTTGTTATTGACTGGATGATGTACACAGAGTTATTGGGTTGTTTTCTATTCTGAAATATGCAGTAGTTCAAGAGGGTATGAGAAAAATCCCTAGTTTAAGTGTTGGATTAAAATGCTCTAATGAAGACAAGCAATGATAAGTTATGGGTCTTAAAATACACTTTTTCTACCGCAGCTTGACTCAATATGTGCTCATATATTAAATGATGGAGATAATATTTGTAATGCTTGGCTCTGGCGGTGTCTCTGAAAACGCTTTTGCTATGAAGCACAAACAAGCAGCAACACACACGTGGCACATTTGAAGCATTAGACTAGCATCTGCCTTTTATAACCTCTCTTGTTATAATTAATCTCAGACCACCACTGGCATAGTGCATGATGATGCCAGTTAGGATGAGGTGTAGGGTGTATGATTCTAGGTAGGATTGGGTGTAGGATGTATGATTCCAGGTAGGATTGGGTGTAGGATGTATGATTCCAGATAGGATTAGGTGTAGGATATATGATTCCAGGTAGGATTGGGTGTAGGATGTATGATTCCAGGTAGGATTGGGTGTAGGATGTATGATTCCAGGTAGGATTGGGTGTAGGATATATGATTCCAGGTAGGATTGGGTGTAGGATGTATGATTCCAGGTAGGATTGGGTGTAGGATATATGATTCCAGGTAGGATTGGGTGTAGGATGTATGATTCCAGGTAGGATTTGGTGTAGAGGTATGTAGGAGTTTCCGGTTGTTCTGTTGAGCTGAGTTCTCTCTCTCTCAAATCTCTTCATTCTCGCTCGTTTCTCTCTCTCTCTCTCTCTCTCTTTCTCTCTTTCTCTCTCTATACTTGTCTTTTTCAGGTTGTGGCGTAGTCATACTCCTATGTACTGATTGTTCTGTGCTCTCTCTGTCCCTCCCCATCTCTCCCTTCCCATCTCTCCTTCCACACCTCTCCCTCCCCATCCCTCTCTCCATAGAGCACCCAAACAGAGTGAGAGGTATTTGCAGGCCAGGACACAGAGAGCATTAGCAGTGAGCTAATGACTGAGGATTGAGCTCAGGAGCACAAGAATTTCCGGTGGATGATGTGAAAGCAGACCAGAGCGGAGTGCAGCACCCCTGACTGTGTCAACACCCTGGCCCAGATGTGCTGCATCGCTCCCAATTATTTAACATAATCTCTCTCTATCTCTCTATCTATCTATCTCCTAGGCTGTCACTCAGAGAACTTAGCCCCAGTCAGAAGGCTGCTGCATTGCAAGACTGTGTGTCCATGTATCCTATACTACCAAGTTAGGAATAGGGGCTAGAAGCCCAAGGTGGCACCTCCCCAGCAACAACATCTGGTGCGGAGCAGAGCGGAGCAGCGTGCTTTCCTCTGATCGCTGCTCTCTGATCCAATGATTTACGAGTCCTGGATGGGATAATTACGACCCGACTGGAACACAGCTTTTCCTAAACATATCATCCAGGCCAATTTGTAACACTCCCATCTCTTCAAAACCTTTTAAAAACAAGATGGATCACAGCTCCTCTTAGTGCTCACAATGATAACAGGGAACTGTGTGATGAGATGAAGGGAGAGCTGTCTGTCTGTCTCTCGGTCTGTCTGACCATAAGCCACATCGCTCCGTCCATCCAATCCATGGGGAGTCTCAATTAGCTCAATACCACGTTTCCTGGTTTAGATGAAACAGATGTCTTTCTATTCCCAAAATATGAATGTGGGTGTTTTTCCACACCCTATATCCAACTCTACACCTAAACACACATACAGCACAAACTACGCACACACACACGCACGCACATGCACACACGCACACGCACGCACACACACACACACACACACACACACACACACACACACACACACACACACACACACACACAAACATAATGTTTCTGTTTTCTAATTGCACACATAGGAAGTATGTGGTTCGCAACACCTGAGACCGTTATATTGGTTTGAGACATCATCCAGACTCAGGGTCTGGAGAAAAAGGTGCTTGACCATAGCATGGACCGTGACCGTAATCCTAGAACCATGACCAGAAACACGACCATATCTCCGGAACCATGACCCCACAGGCTCATAACCATGACCATAGCTTCAGGACTGTGACCAGGGCTGCGGTAGTATAGCATTCACAGGTTGTCTTAAGTTCACTGCCCAGATGAGCTATTCCCGTGCGCATGGCGCTCTACCGGGCCTTAACCCAATACAGGCCAGTTGTGTAAAGCAATTTGGACCAGGTGAACCAGCAGAAATCTACACACACTCCTCAGAAGAACCAGGATAAATGGAGGTGTTTCACTAATCAAATCAAATCAAAGTTTATTTGTCACGTGCGCCGAATACAACAGACCTTACAGTGAAATGCTGATTTACAATACTGCACAAAAAAGATATTAGGTGAACATAGGGAAGTAAAGTAATAAAAAGAAGTAAGAAGACAGTGAAAAATAGGCTACATACAGTAGAGAGGCTATATACAGTAGTGAGGCTATATACAGTAGTGAGGCTATATACAGTAGAGAGGCTAAATACAGTAGAGAGGCTATATACAGTAGTGAGGCTATATACAGTAGAGAGGCTATATACAGTAGAGAGGCTATATGCAGTAGTGAGGCTATATACAGTAGAGAGGCTATATACAGTAGAGAGGCTATATACAGTAGTGAGGCTATATACAGTAGAGAGGCTATATACAGTAGAGAGGCTACATACAGTAGAGAGGCTATATACAGTAGTGAGGCTATATACAGCAGAGAGGCTATATACAGTAGTGAGGCTATATACAGTAGTGAGGCTATATACAGTAGTGAGGCTATATACAGTAGAGAGGCTATATACAGTAGTGAGGCTATATACAGTAGAGAGGCTACATACAGTAGAGAGGCTACATACAGTAGTGAGGCTATATACAGTAGAGAGGCTATATACAGTAGTGAGGCTATATACAGTAGTGAGGCTATATACAGTAGAGAGGCTATATACAGTAGTGAGGCTATATACAGTAGCGAGGCTATATACAGTAGAGAGTCTATATACAGTAGAGAGGCTATATACAGTAGAGAGGCTACATACAGTAGAGAGGCTATATACAGTAGAGGATATATACAGTAGAGAGGCTATATACAGTAGTGAGGCTATATACAGTAGAGAGGCTATATACAGTAGAGAGGCTACATACAGTAGAGAGGCTATATACAGTAGTGAGGCTATATACAGCAGAGAGGCTATATACAGTAGTGAGGCTATATACAGTAGTGAGGCTATATACAGTAGTGAGGCTACATACAGTAGAGAGGCTACATACAGTAGTGAGGCTATATACAGTAGAGAGGCTATATACAGTAGTGAGGCTATATACAGTAGTGAGGCTATATACAGTAGTGAGGCTATATACAGTAGAGAGGCTATATACAGTAGTGAGGCTATATACAGTAGCGAGGCTATATACAGTAGAGAGTCTATATACAGTAGAGAGGCTATATACAGTAGAGAGGCTACATACAGTAGAGAGGCTATATACAGTAGAGGCTATATACAGTAGAGAGGCTACATACAGTAGAGAGGCTATATACAGTAGCGAGGCTATATACAGTAGAGAGGTTATATACAGTAGAGAGGCTATATACAGTAGAGAGGCTATATACAGTAGCGAGGCTATATACAGTAGAGAGGTATATACAGTAGAGAGGCTATATACAGTAGCGAGGCTATATACAGTAGAGAGGCTATATACAGTAGAGAGGCTATATACAGTAGAGAGGTATATACAGTAGTGAGGCTATATACAGACACCGGTTAGTCAGGCTGATTGAGGTAGTATGTGCGTGTGGATATGGTTAAAGTGACTATGCATATATGATGAACAGAGAGTAGCAGTAGCGTAAAAGAGGGGGTGGCGGGTTACGGGACACAATGCAGATAGCCCGGTTAGCCAATGTGCGGGAGCACTGGTTGGTCGGGCCAACTGAGGTAGTATGTACATGAATGTATAGTTAAAGTGATTATGCATATATGATATACAGAGAGTAGCTGCAGTGTAAAAGAGGGGTTGGGGGGGGCACACAATGCAGATAGCCCGGGTAACCATGTTTACCAGTTCAGGAGTCTTATGGCTTAGGGGTAAAAACTGTTGAGAAGCCTTTTTGTCCTAGACTTGGCACTACGGTACCGCTTGCCGTGCGGTAGTAGAGAGAACAGTCTATGACTAATAGTATTGATACTCTTGTTCAATATCCAAAAAAGGCCTCTACATCACTACTGTGAGACAAAGATCAAAGACCAGTAGACAATAAGCACAGTGACAAGTGTCATCCAGCTCATCCTACCACTCTCGTCTCTCCACACACACCCTGGTCATCCTACCACTCTCGTCTCTCCACACACACCCTGGTCATCCTACCACTCTCGTCTCTCCACACACACCCTGGTCATCCTACCACTCTCGTCTCTCCACACACACCCTGGTCATCCTACCACTCTCGTCTCTCCACACACACCCTGGTCATCCTACCACTCTCGTCTCTCCACACACACCCTGGTCATCCTACCACTCTCGTCTCTCCACACACACTCTGGTCATCCTACCACTCTCGTCTCTCCACACACACCCTGGTCATCCTACCACTCTCGTCTCTCCACACACACCCTGGTCATCCTCACTCTCTCTCTCACACACACCCTGGTCATCCTAAACTCTCATCTCTCCACACACACCCTGGTCATCCTACCACTCTCGTCTCTCCACACACCCTGGTCATCCTACCACTCTCGTCTCTCCACACACACCCTGGTCATCCTAAAACTCTCATCTTTCCACACACACCCTGCTCATCCTAACACTGTCATCATTCCACACACACCCTACTCATCCTAAAACTCTCATCCCTCCACACACACCCTGCTCATCCTAAAACTCTCATCCTCCACACACACCCTGCTCATCCTAAAACTCTCATCCCTCCACACACACCCTGCTCATCCTAAAACTCTCATCCCTCCACACACACCCTGCTCATCCTAAAACTCTCATCTCTCCACACACACCCTGCTCATCCTAAAACTCTCATCTCTCCACACACACCCTGCTCATCCTAAAACTCTCATCCCTCCACACACACCCTGCTCATCCTAAAACTCTCATCCCTCCACACACACCCTGCTCATCAATATTATCATTGTAAAGTAAAACTGAAACTAAAACAAAAATGAATGGTGAAAAAACAATTTTGTAAACTAAAATAAAGTAATTAACAACTATTATATTTTACTCCAAAACGAACTAAAATAAAATAAAAAGCATGATTTATGTTCAATTTGATTTTATGAGGGGAAAAAATGTAATGGGGTTTTCAAGCTTTGTTCTAATGGGTTTTCAAGCTTCTGAATCTGGCAGGTCACATTTACTGAGATTTACTTTAGAATTTAAAGGTAGACTCAGGGGCATGATATTGCCACAAGCAGCACCTCAGATATTGGGTGCATTTTAGTGGTAAGGCTAAAGCAACCGACTGTGGACAAACATCGAGGAGTGAAGTCGAAGGAGGTGCATCTGTGACAGCCGAAATTCGGACTCTAATGTGTCTCAGATCAACATGGCAGTGTTGCCATTATTTAAAAAAGCTTTTATTTGTAACGTTGAAATGAACATGGCTCCAACCTCTATATCACACTCTCACAAACTAAAATCATAATATAATAATGTGTACATTGCACAATCAATTAGTGAGAGAAGCCTCAAATATCACATTTATTCAAATCAAATCAAATGTTATTTGCTACAACAGAGGTAGTAGACCTTAACCAACAATGCAAAAAGAAACACAACACATTTACATAACAATAATGAGGCTATATAAAGGGGGTTACCGGTACCGAATCAATGTGCGGGGGTACAGGTTAGTCAAGGTTATTTGTATGTATCCATGTACACATAAATCACAGCAAATACTGCATGTTGCTGTTTTAGTCAAGTCTTTGGTCAGGCAAAAAAAAAACCTGATGATTGCTTGACAATAGAGCGTCCCACAACGCAGGCGATAGCTGGAGGATGAACTTGGCGAAAAGCAACTGCTGAGACTTGTAGTCGACTGCAGTTTTTTTTAAAAGCATGACCTTTAATCACATGATTTTTTTGGGCAAGTTCATGCGGTTGTCATGTAAGCGCAAGTCGCACAATTTTTTGGGGGGGGACCACAGAATGCGTCACACTTTCAAAGGCGGTGACAATGGACTTTGACAAAAGTGATGAGCTCAAACGCGCCCATTGAGATGCAAGTCTTTGCTCTCAGGCAGTTACACAGAGTATCTGCACATGTGCACGGGTGCTCTTCATCCCGCTACAGCGTGGTCGCTACGAGAACAAACCAGCAGAGAAGTTTAGCATCGCCCTTCAACGCTGCTGGTCATTGCGGAAATAGATACTACTGTTTACTTGGTGCATCTACGTCTACCTTTAAACCTAACCTCTAACCTCTAACCAATGACCAATTATGCATTACTGCCCCACAATGGCAAGAAGTGACATCCCCAAAAAAGTCAACGATTGTAAAATATACTGTGTCTGTAAAATGTATATAGTATGTATAAACTGGAAGTAAAAGCCTAAATATTGTTGTCCATTGGTTTAGTCCAATTAGGGGTGGTAGGGTTGAGGGGTGGTAGGGTTAGGGGGAAGTGGAGGGGTGATAGGGTTAGGGGGAAGTGGAGGGGTGATAGGGTTAGGGGGAAGTGGAGGGGTGATAGGGTTAGAGGGAAATGGAGGGGTGGTAGGGTTAGAGGGAAATGGAGGGTGGTAAGATTAGGGGAAGTGGAGGGGTGGTAGGGTTAGAGGGAAATGGATGGGTGGTAGGGTTAGGGGAAGTGGAGGGTGATAGGGTTAGGGGAAGTGGAGGGGTGGTAGGGTTAGGGAAATGGAGGGGTGGTAGGGTTAGGGGGAAGTGGAGGGTGATAGGGTTAGGGAAGTGAAGGGGTGATAGGGTTAGGGGGAAGTGGAGGGGTGGTAGGGTTAGGGGAAGTGGAGGGGTGATAGGGTTAGGGAAATGGAGGGTGGTAGGGTTAGGGGGAAGTGGAGGGGTGATAGGGTTAGGGAAATGGTGGGGTGGTAGGGTTAGGGGAAGTGGAGGGGTGGTAGGGTTAGGGGGAAGTGGAGGGTGATATAGGGTTAGGGGAAGTGGAGGGGTGGTAGGGTTAGAGGAAATGGAGGGGTGGTAGGGTTAGGGGGAAGTGGAGGGGTGATAGGGTTAGGGGAAATGGAGGGGTGGTAGGGTTAGGGGAAGTGGAGGGGTGATAGGGTTAGGGGAAATGGAGGGGTGATAGGGTTAGGGGGAAATGGAGGGGTGGTAGGGTTAGGGGAAGTGGAGGGGTGGTAGGGTTAGGGGAAGTGGAGGGGTGATAGGGTTAGGGGAAATGGAGGGGTGGTAGGGTTAGAGGGAAATGGAGGGGTGATAGGGTTAGGGGGAAGTGGAGGGGTGATAGGGTTAGGGGAAGTGGGTGGGTGATAGGGTTAGGGGGAAGTGGAGAGGTGATAGGGTTAGGGGAAATGGAGGGGTGGTAGGGTTAGGGGAAGTGGAGGGGTGATAGGGTTAGGGGAAATGGAGGGGTGATAGGGTTAGGGGAAGTGGAGGGGTGATAGGGTTAGGGGAAATGGAGGGGTGGTAGGGTTAGGGGGAAATGGTGGGGTGGTAGGGTTAGGGGAAATGGAGGGGTGGTAGGGTTAGGGGGAAATGGAGGGTTGGTAGGGTTAGGGGGAAGTGGAGGGTGATAGGGTTAGGGGAAATGGAGGGGTGGTAGGGTTAGGGGAAGTGGAGGGTGGTAGGGTTAGGGGAAGTGGAGGGTGATAGGGTTAGGGGGAAGTGGAGGGTGGTAGGGTTAGGGGGAAGTGGAGGGGTGATAGGGTTAGAGGGAAATGGTGGGGTGGTAGGGTTAGGGGGAAATGGTGGGGTGGTAGGGTTAGAGGGAAATGGAGGGGTGGTAGGGTTAGGGGGAAGAGGCCTGTTGTAAGACAGGTCCTCACCAGACATCACCGGATACAACATCGCCTATGGGCACAAACCCACCGTTGCTGGGCCAGACAGGACTGGCAAAAAGTGCTCTTCACTGATGAGTTTTGTCTCACCAGGGGTGATGGTCGTATTCACGTTTATCGTTGAAGGAATGAGCTTTACACAGAGGCCTGTACTCTGAGTGGGATCGACGGACACCGGGGCCTCCCACTCCTCTTTCTATTCAACAGTGCAACAGTTTGCATTCAACAGTTTTTATTTTCCCGATTTTCGACCTTGATATATTGCAAACATTTTTCCTCCTCTTCATTGTGTGTGTGTCTGTGTGTGTGTGCATGCGAATCAGCACAGACCATGTAAGGCCCATGCACGTACATCCCCATCACTCTCTCTTCACTAACTCAACTCCTGCCAATGTGATCCAGCTGGCCATACAGCATTACCCCTGGGACTGGAAAATATAAGCAGTGAGGACTGTAGAACACACACACTCACACACACACACACACACACACACACACACACACACACACACACACACACACACACACACACACACACACACACACACACACACACACACACACACACACACACACACACACACACCTGGGACTGCAGATTATAAGCAGTGAGGAGTGCTAGTTGGCTCAGAACCCTGCCTAGTGTCCAACAGCCTTCCTAAACCCCTTCCCCCCTCTGTTTCTGTCGTTCTCTTTATTTGTGGAAAAAGCCATAAACATTTGTATATGATTTGTGGAAAGCGGCTGGCTGGGGGGATACAGGGGAGTGTGTGTGTGTGTGTGTGTGTGTGTGTGTGTGTGTGTGTGTGTGTGTGTGTGTGTGTGTGTGTGTGAGTGCATGCATGTCCAGCTTTTTGAATGTACATATTGTTCATGTTTAACAGCCTCTTATAAAGCCAGTGTAGAAGACGTGAGGAGATATATTGAGCTACTTTGGACGTGTGGTTGGTTGGTGTGGTGTTTGGAATATGGTGGGAATAGTACTGGTCTGGTTTGGTGGCCAAAGTAGCTCAATAGAGGTTAGGTTACTCTGATAGCTATGTTAGAGACTGATGGTTGTCGAAGGTTAGTTCATGGAGGAGATGTATTGGAGAAGACAGGTCTTGTTTGTGTTGTCCTCTTGATGAGCGCAGCACTCTGGTGTTGTGCTGAAGCAGATCTCGATAGAGTGGAGACTGGGTCAACTGCAGGGCACTACTTGCGTCATCTTGTGGGGTAAATAGTTCTGTTTTTGGCAAAGGAGAGACATCCTCCTCCTTCACTGCGTTCCTGAAAATCTGTAGAAAACTCAAACATGGTTGACTAAAAGTAGGGTGTTAAGTGTGTATTTCTGTGTGTGTGTGTGTGTGTGTTCCTGTCCTGTCTATCTACCATAAACCTTGTGGAGGGAAAGGAGGAGGTGAGAAGGGGGAGGGAGAAGGGGAAGAGACCAGTGTGCTGCTGAATGAGGGACGAGCTCTTCTGTCGCTCTCCATGATTGAGCAGATCTATGTTCACACTGTAAGGCTGAGTGCACACTCACAGACCTAGCTAAACTTTCAAGTCCTGCCCCATACAAACACTATGAAGACATGGACTAGTGTCTTCTACACTGAGTGAAATAAACATTAGGAACACCTGCTCTTTGCATGACATAAACTGATCAGGTGAAAGCTGTGATTCTTTGTTCAGTGGTGTATGTAAAGTACTTAAGTAAAAATACTTTGTTGTACAACTATGTTTTTTGGGGGGTATTTGAACTTTAGTTGACTATTTATCTTTTTTGACCACTTTAACGTTACTACATTCCTAAAGAGAATGATGTACTTTTTACTCCGTACATTTAGCCTGAAGTACTCGTTACATTGTGACAGGACTAATGGTCCAATTCACACACTTATCAAGAGAACATCCCTGGTCATCCCGACTACCTCTGCTCTGGCTGACTCACTAAACGCTCACGCTTCGTTTGTAAATGATGTCTGAGTGTTGGAGTGTGCCCCTGGCTATAGGTACATGATGTCTGAGTGTTGGAGTGTGCCCCTGGCTATAGGTACATGATGTCTGAGTGTTGGAGTGTGCCCCTGGCTATAGGTAAATGATGTCTGAGTGTTGGAGTGTGCCCCTGGCTATAGGTACATGATGTCTGAGTGTTGGAGTGTGCCCCTGGCTATAGGTACATGATGTCTGAGTGTTGGAGTGTGCCCCTGGCTATCCATAAAAAAAAAAATTTAAACAAGAAAATGGTGCCATATTGTTTGCTTAATACTTTTACTATTGATACTTAAGTGTATTTTAGCAATTGCATTTACATTTGATACTTAAGTACGTTTAAAATCAAATAATTTTAGACTTCAACTCAAGTAGTATGTCGCTGGGTGACTTTCACTTTTAATTGAGTGATTTTTCTATTGAAGTATTTGTACTTTTACTCATGCGTAAGAATTGGGGTATTTCTCTCCCCCGCCGATGTCCTTTTTTGATGTCACCTGCTAAATCCACTTCAGTCAGTGTAGCTGAAGGGGAGGAGACCGGATAAAGAAGGATTATATCAAACCAAGACAACCATGTGGACGAGTCTCTGAAGTTTGCCCCATAAACGTCAGATTTCGAATGGTTTTAAGTTGAGGCGTTCATTCCAAAACGGTTATAGTAAAGGGTTAAGGTTTTGGACAGGGTTAAAACATAAAACATTAGAAATTATAGACTGGGGATTGAACACGCCACCCTCGGAGCCAACATGGTGGACTAAAAGAGTTACCTGGACCCATATTGATTTTCACACTGGATCTTGAGCGACCTGGCTGCTCACTGAACCAGTGAGATGAGGTCATTTTTCTGTTGTACAGGAGAGAAGAACGCTGTGGGAAAGGTTTACAAAATCAAATCTACGTGAAGCTACCGCTTCTAGGAAATACATTTCCCACAGGGAACAAACTGGTTTAATCAACTTGTGTCAATGTCATTTGTCAACGTATTGTGACGTGGGATCTACAGGGAATATACACTGGATTTGGAAAAAGTCGTCAACGGATGTTTTGAGGGTGACATTTCAACCACAGGATTATGTCATCATGGTAACCAAATTTTGACATAGACCAACCTTATATAAAATATGTTGAATTTGTACCTTTAAAACAAGGTCAGATCTTCAACCTTATAAAACATATATGCTCTGTGCAGCACCTCCTTTGGTCTCCCATCCCGGGTTTTAACCAATCCCAGCCCTGCTCAGCTACGATCATGTATTTGCCACTGGCTATTACCAATGTGCTATCAGGAGAAACTGTTGAGAGATCTCGACTTAAAAGCGAAATAGATTCACTGTTCCTATAGAAGTCATTCAAAGAGAAAGTTTAACAGCGCAAATGAAATGGGAACATCATCATTAACGATGCTACTTAGGCCTACATAGCATGTTCAAAGTCATCTAGAGCTATTGTTTCAAATCAATCCAGAACTCAACTACAAATAGACAATACAATAGGTCTAGGTTTTCAAGCTCTGGTTGATTAAAAATGATATTTTATGATATTTTATTTTGTTCGGTTGTCAACGCAACCAAATATCAACATTTTGAAGGAGATGTGCTTGGATAGTTCCGTCTCTGCCGCTGACTAAGTCCAGCTCTAATTCCAGTTTGTCTACAAATGAATAACTAATATGTTGGATTCAAGACTCCATCTCAACTAATACATCTAAGTTAAAGAATAGGACTAAAATCAAACCAAACAATAGTTCAATTGCATTTAAGATTTGATTTGATTTTAGTCCCATTCTTTAACATAGATTTTCAAGATAGCATCATGCGTAGGTCGTCACGGATCGGTGGAGATCTTCACATTTGCAGCGGAGTCTCGAACGGCATTGATCACTTGCACCATGTACTTGGAATGTAATCTCAGCTGCAATCCAGGTCATTTGGTTCCGCTATTAGATGAAGCACTGTGATAACGCATGAATCTGTTTTTATAAATAAACAACATCTCTGACATTGTATTCCCCGTTTGAACTTTGCTGCGCTTTTAAATGGTTGAAAGTGCAGTGATAGACATTTGGGTGGCAACTAAACCAAAAAAGCTGTCATTGTTTTTTCAAAAGAATTTGGTTGTGATTTTAGATGGTTGAAAGCATGGTGATAACGCATTCGGTTTTCAACTAACTTTTGGCTGCCGTTTTGAGTGGGTGAATATAGGTTGTAATCTCATTGATCAATGTCTCAATCAAATATTACTCAATTATCCAAGTTGAAATTACGTTGTGTGCCCAATGGGTATTCCCCTCCACTACCTTGTCAATGAGCACTTGTACAGCAGGGATCACAAATATCTACAATTGCAACAGCATATGCTGCCAACTACTGTTGACTGTGTGCCACTGCAATACAATACTCATACTTTCAGTATATGTGATGCTCAGATATTAAACGCTTTGATATGGGGTCAGCACAGAGTTGAGATGGAGTGATGTCCGAGATAACAGTCTCTGCCAGGTTTAGGTTAGTAGGTGAGGACTGTCAGTGGTCCAGGTGGACTTTGTCCAACTCTCTGTGTCAGCCAGGGTCCACCACATCTCGCCTGTCTCTGGCTCTGGTACCCATAGCGTTGTTCTGCGTTAGGATTGAGGTCAAAGGTTAATGGAACGGAGTGGCGCCGGGCAGTCATCCCCCAGGATCCTCGGTGGATTTGGTAAACAGTGAATCTGTCACAGGAGATTAATAGTAGAGAGAGAGAGAGAGAGAGAGAGAGAGAGAGAGAGAGAGAGGAGAGGGTGAGAGAGAGAGGGAGAGACTCTGTATGGGGGTTAATGGCTCCCAACTCAGCCGTGAAAGTGCTTGTCCACTACTCTCCACTCGCCATCGCCTATCAACCCCACAAGGTAAGCCCCTCTGGCTTAGGGGGATAGGGAAGAGAGGGAGAGGGGGAGACGGTGAGTGGGGGAGGAAGAGAGGACAGAGGTGGGGAGAAAAAGTAGGAGAGAAAGAATGTAAAAGCAGGAAACAACTTTACGTTTAAAAAAAATCTGGATCATGGCCTGCAGGTCAACCTCTTTTATCTGGGATTGAACACGCCACCCTCGGAGCCAATCGCCGACTCTTTCTTCATTGGGGGATCTCCGGGGGAATTTTATCAAAGGTTTGTACGCAGCAAGCTTCAGCATTGCCCTATCTGTCCCTTTCTGCAGCTTTGGCATGAGGGGGTTGCCCCAGCCCTAGCTAACACCTCTCTAACGTCACATTTTTAACGCAAAGGATGGCAACAAAAAAAGAATCACCACGACACGAGAGAAACAAGGAGAAGTATAGAAAGAAGAAAGAAAAAATAAATAGGGGATGAGACTTGTAAAAATTTATGTCCATACATGGAAAGAGTTGAGTATGAGAGTCCATCATTTATTTGACTTTATTTAACTAGGCAAGTCAGTTAAGAACAAATTCTTATTTGGCCTACCCCGGCCAAACCCTCCCTTAACCCAGACGACACTGGGCTAATTGTGTGCCGCCCAATCGTGGCCGGTTGTAATACAGCCCAGGATCAAACCAGGGTCTGTAGTGACACCTCTAGCACTGAGACGCAGTGCCTTAGACCGCTGCGCCCTCCGAGAGCGCATATTTTCATTATGGAATCACGTAGGCCTAAACCTAAATGAGACATATACAGTCAGTGTCCCCATATTGCTCTGAGTCTCGACTGAACAGGGGGTCTGAGAGAGTTTCGTTCGGACAACTATACTCGACTGTAGTGTACACACCCCCACCCTTCCTTATTCCTCCAATTAATCACCCCCCACTGGGCTGTCAGTTGGCCAGCAAGGGGTCAGACCCCCCCCCCCCCAGCCCACTCCCTGCTACGGCAACAGCTTCCATTGTACTGCCTCACAATGGGACAGAGCCTTTGATGTCCGAGGGGTGCACTCCTCCCCCTCCCCCTCCCCCTCCTCCTCATCCTTCCTTCTTCTCCTCTTTTTCCCTGTTTCTGATTTTCAGTTTGAGCCTTGACCTTCCACTCACCACGGCGGAGAGAATGAGAGGAGGGGAGGAGGAGAAGAAAGGAAATAAGAAATTGGACAAAATGAATGAAAATATAATGAATTGGAGAAAGGGAGTGAGGGAGAGAGAGAGTGATGACGAGACAAATATTGCTGTACCCCAAATGGTAGCATGGTTATGGCTAGTGGTGAGGAGGATTCAGGTGGGAGGAGGCTGGGAACAGGGATGTTGGGAGCTTCACTATCTGGGACAAGGACAACTGTAGCTCTTCTGATCAGGGCTGTGTTACTCTTACTGTTACTCTTTGAGGGGTTGTGAATATTGTCATGGTCATGTCCTGCTGTTATGGCCTATGTACTGTAACCCCATTGAGGTGTTGTGAATATTGGAGGGGCATGTCACCATGTACTGTAGCCCCATGCAGTCACAATAGAGCAGCGCATGCTGACATGTCTATAGTACATGAACCACACACACACACACTGGGCCTTGCTTGGACAGGAATGATAATTCTGTTGCCCCAATACCCCTACCGCCCCAATGCCCCACTACCCGCCTTCTCTGTAAAGCGCATTAGAAAAGACAGCTCCAGTGAGTCTGTAAAGAGACCTGGACCTGCAGTGCAGTGTATTGTCTCTCCCTCTTGGCCCTCTGCCAATACCTTGCCCAGCTTTGGAGAAGGTTGTATTCCACCAGCGTACTAATCCTTTCTTTTCTTCTCCTTCTTTTCTTCCCTTTTTCTTTCCCCCCTCGCTTTTTTTTTCCTTTCTGCTTTCTGCTTTTTCTGCTATTTTCTTCATATTGTGCCCAGCTGGTGAGTATTTACCGAGGCGCTGGCATTGAGAGTTGTTGTGCTGTTAAATGGATGGAGAGGGCGGAGGGCAGAGAACGGACTGACAGTGGTAGAAAAAGTACCCAATTGTCATACTTGAGTAAAAGTAAAGATTACTTCATGGAAAATGACTCAAATAAAAGTGAGTCAACCAGTAAAAGAATACTTGAGTAAAAGTCTAAAAGTGTTTGGTTTTAAATATACTTAAGTATCAAAAGTAAATGTAATTGCTAAAATGTACTTAAGTATAAAAAGTAAAAGTATAATATTTTCAACTTCCTTATGTAAAACAAACCAGACGGCATCATTTTTTTGTTTTAAAAATGTACGGATAGCCAGGGGCTCACTCCAAACCTCAGACATCATTACAAATGAAGCATGTGTGTTTAGTGAGTCCACCAGATCAGAGGCCGTAGGGATGACCATGGATGTTCTCCTGATAAGTGGGTGAATTAGACAATTTTCCTGTCCTGCTCACCATTCAAAATGTAACGAGTACTTTTGGGTGTCAGGGAAAATGTATGGAGTAAAAAGTACATTATTTTCCTTAGAAAGTAAAAGCTGTCAAAAATATAAATAGTAAAGTACAGATACCCCAAAGAACTATTTAAGTAGTACTTTCAAGTATTTTTTTCCTGAAGTACTTGACACCCCTGTGGACAGATTACAGAAAGGTAATGAGGGGTGCAGAGGATGGATAGAGTACAAAAAGACAGGAGTTCAGAGAATGTTAAGCTGCTGAATAATCAATAATGGTCCCATAATGGGGAGAGCATACACGAACGCACAGAAACGCACACATCCACTATACACACACCGGCTCAGAGGCGTCATGCCAATAGGGGGCACAGGGACACTTGTACTACTACTACTAGCCACATAGTAATTTTATGAAGTTGGATTTAGCTAGCCCAGATAGCTTCCCAAACTCATAACTAACTACCAAGAAGCCATTTCAGGCTATCAGTCCAGTTAGAGTAGCTAGCTTGTTTAAGTTGGTACCCATCAAACTGGGAACATTTCCAGAACATTAGCGAAGATTCCCATTCAATTCTAATTAGGGTTTTATCTAACATTAGGATGATAACATTCCAAAAGTATGTATATATTGCCCCAGTTTAAATGAGATATCCTTGGAATGTTCTAGCATTCACTAAAACGATGTGCACAACGTCTGTAACAACCTCCACAGAACATTCCCCAAACGTTTTCATTAGGTTCCCAGGTAATGTCGAATCAGTATGGCCCAGTAATGTTTCATGAGGGAGAGCTCGGTTTGTTGTTTTGAAAAGTTTGTTGTTTTAAAAGTGCATTTGAAAGTTTCTTAGTAGCTAGCTAACTTTTTAGTTTGGATCCCGCGACGCATTTGGCATCAGTTTCTGGGACTGCTACTCTCCGTCCAGTGATCCTGCCGACCAAAGCCGGGTCTGAGTAGCTACTTGGCGTAGCAGCTAACCTAGCTACTAGCTAGCTACCTATCAAGCTAGCGGGGTTTCTTCAAATCAAATCAAATGTTATTTGTCACATACACGTGTTTAGCAGATGTTATTGTGGGTGTAGCGAAATGCTTGTGTTTCTACCTCTAACAGTGCAGTAATATCTAACAGAAATATTTGACCATTTCACAACAATGCACACAAATCTAAAGGAATGGAATGGAATTAAGAATATATAAATATTGGGTGAGTAATGTCAGAGGCATAGACTTAGATACAGTAGAATTGGATAGAATACAGTATATACATATGAGATGAGTAATGCAAAATATGTAAACATTATTAAAGTGGCCAGTGACTCCAAGTCTATGTATATAAGGAAGCAACCTCTAATGTGCTAGTGATGGCTATTTAACAGAATTTAACAGTGATGGCCTTGAGATAGAAGCTGTTTTTTTCAGTCTCTCGGTACCAGCTTTGATGCACCTATACTGACCTCGCCTTCTGGATGATAGCAGGGTGAACAGTGGTGGGTGGTTGTTGTCCTTGATTATCTTTTTGGCCTTCTTGTGACATTCCTGGTGATGCTTTGGGCAGACCGCACCACCCTCTGTAGAGCCCTGTGGTTGCGGGCGGTGCAGTTGCCATACCAGGCGGTGATAAAGGCTTACAGGATGCTCTCAATTGTGCACCTGTAAAAGTTTGTGAGGGTTTTAAGTGCCAAGCCAAATTTCTTCAGCCTCCTGAGGTTGAAGAGGCGCTGTTGCCCCTTCTTCACCACACTGTCTGTGTGGGTGGACCATTTCAGTTTGTCAGTGATATGTATGCCATGGAACGTGAAGATTTCCAGATGGGGCGGCCCATCTGGATGTCCAGGACCCAGCTGTACAGGGCGGGACTCAGACCCATGGCTTCAAGCTTAATGATGAGCTTGGAGGGTGTTAAATGCTGAGCTATAGTCAATGAACTTACATAGGTATTCCTCTTGTCCAGATGGGATAGGGCAGTGTGCAGTGCGATGGCGATTGCATCGTCTGTGGATCTATTGGGGTGGGTCTAGTGTGTCAGGTAAGGTAGAAGTGATATGATCCTTGACTAGTCTCTCTAAGCACTTCATGATGACAGAAGTGAGTGCTACGGGATGATAGTAATTTAGTTCAGTTACCTTTGCTTTATTGAGTATAGGAACAATAGTGGACATCTTGAAGCATGTGGGGAGAGTAGACTGGGATAGGGAGAGATTGAATATGTCCGTAAACACTCCAGCCAGCTGGTTTGCGCATGCTCTGAGGACATGGCTAGGGATGCCGTCTGGGCCTGCAGCCCTGCGAGGGTTAACATGTTTAAATGTCTTACTCACATCAGCCACGGCGAAGGAGAGACCACAGTCCTTGGTAGCAGGCCGAGTCGGTGGTACTGTGGTCAAAGCGGGTGAAGAAGGTGTTTAGCTTGTCCGGAACCAAGACGTCGGTGTCCGTGACGTGGCTGGTTTTCCCTTTGTAGTCCGTGAATGTCTCTAGACCCTGCCACATACATCCTGTGTCTGAGCAGTTGAATTGCGAGTCCACTTTGTATCTATACTGACGTTTTTCCTAATTGATTACCTGACGGAAGGAAAAACTACACTTTGTACCATATTCCTAGTCACCATGCATGGTTAAATGCGATGGTTCACGCTTTCATCTATCCACGGTTTCTAGTTTGGGTAGGTTTTAAATAGTCACAGTGAGTACAACATCTCCTATACATTTCCTGATAAACTCAGTCACCATATCAATATATGTGTCAATATTATTCTTGGAGGCTACCCGGAACATATCCCAGTCCGCGTGATCAAAACTATCTTGAAGCGTGGATTCCGATTGGTCAGCCCGCGACAAGGTTAGCCATTGTGTCTGGGACCGCAGATTGTTCCGGGTTTGTGGCTGTCTAGATCCCTGCTGTTTATTGTGTTCAATCTTCCCTATGACCTGCACTGTCTGGAACTGCGAGGAGTAACAGCGTAAACTACGTTGCTAGCTACCATGACAAAGATAAAAGCCTGTGGTAGTACCGTTGAGGACAGTGGAGTCTCTCTATCACAGGTGAACTTCTTTAAACAAACAAAAAGCGTTCAACACGCAGTTATTACAACAACAAGAAAATAGCTTCAAGTGTTTTGTCCAAATACTGGTCGATTCAACTAATAAACGACCTGACCAGAGAGGTCCAGGACTTGAAGAACAGTTTGCAGTTCTCCCAGGGTCAGCTCGATGAGGTGAAACAGGAGAACGGCAAGATGACAGCAATCTGTAAGTCATTGAGAGAGGACATCAGTTCTGAGTGTGAATCCATGATAATGACGGATAAGGGACAATCTCAAGGGACAATCAAGGTGGAACAACATGGTTGTGGATGGAATTGCAGAATCTCCACATGAGACCTGGACGGAGTCTGAGGACAAAGTGAGGGAAATTATCTCGGAGAAATTGAAGCTGGACCACTGGGAGATTGAGGTGGAGTGCACCCACAGGACTCCCACAGCCCAGGTGACAGGCCCAGGCCGATAGTGGTCAAGTTCCTGAGGTTCAAGGACAATTTGGCTGTTCTGGAAAGAGCCAAGAACTTAACAGGAACATATATCTTCCTCAACAAGGACTATCCTGAAGCTGGGCGCCAGAAGAGGAAAGAACTCATCCCAGCCATGAAAGCTACCAGAGCGCGTGGGGACATTGCTTACATCCGCAATGACAGTCTCATTGTCCATTGTCCAGCCTGAAAAGGATGAGAAAGCCAAGCTTAGTTCGTAACTTCAACCCCACAGCACACACACACACCAATTGATTAATGGACTGCTGTATGTACTTGTTTTTTAAAATCTTGCTTTGTTTACTCTTTTCCATATTATGTCTGTCTCTGATAGGCTACCCAGGAAAGGGCTGAAAATAGCCCATATTAATATATGTAGCCTTATAAATAATGTTTATGAAGTCAATAACTTACTAACATCAGATAACATTCATATATTAGCCTTTTCTGAGACTCACTGAGACATTTAATTTGATGATACAGCAATAGCAATTCAAGGATATAACATCTATAGAAGATACATAAATGCTTATGGGGGAGAAGTTGCTGTATATATTCAGAGCCATATCCCTGTCATACTTAGAGAAGATCTTATGTCAAGTGTTATTGAAGTGTTGTGGTTGCAGGTTCACTTAGCACATCTAAAGCCTTTTCTTTTGGGATGTTGCTATAGGCCACCAAGAGCTTACAGTCAGTATCTAAATAATATGTGTGAAATGCTTTATCGTGTATGTAATGTAAACAGAGGGGTTTACTTTCTTGGGGACCTGAATATTGACTGGTTTTCATCAAGCCGCCTGCTCAAGACGAAGCTTCTCACTGTAACCAGTGCCTGTAATCTGGTTCAGGTTATTAATCAACCTTCCAAGGTGTTTACAAACAATACAGGAACAAGATCATCCACATGTATAGATCACATTTTTACTAATACTGTAGAACTTTGATCTGAAGCTGTATCCATACCCATTGAATGCAGTGATCACAAAATTGTGGCTATATCAAGGAAAGCCAAAGTTCCAAATGCTGGGCCTAAAATAGTACACTGCTCAAAAAAATAAAGGGGACACTTAAACAACACAATGTAACTCCAAGTCAATCACACTTCTGTGAAATCAAACTGTAGGAAGCAACACTGATTGACAATACATTTCACATGCTGTTGTGCAAATGGAATCAGCTTCCTGGCTGATGTTTTGGTCACTTTTGAATGCTGGCGGTGCTTTCACTCTAGTGGTAGCATGAGACGGAGTCTACAACCCACACAAGTGGCTCAGGTAGTGCAGCTCATCCAGGATGACTCATCAATGCGAGCTGTGGCAAGAAGGTTTGCTGTGTCTGTCAGCGTAGTGTCCAGAGCATGGAGGCGCTACCAGGAGACAGGCCAGTACATCAGGAGACGTGGAGGAGGCCGTAGGAGGGCAACAACCCAGCAGCAGGACCGCTACCTCTGCCTTTGTGCAAGGAGGAGCAGGAGGAGCACTGCCAGAGCCCTGCAAAATGACCTCCAGCAGGCCACAAATGTGCATGTGTCTGCTCAAACGGTCAGAAACAGACTCCATGAGGGTGGTATAAGGGCCCGACGTCCACAGGTGGGGGTTGTGCTTACAGCCCAACACTGTGCAGGACATTTGGCATTTGCCAGAGAACACCAAGATTGGCAAATTCGCCACTGGCACCCTGTGCTCTTCACAGATGAAAGCAGGTTCACACTGAGCACATGTGACAGACGTGACAGTCTGGAGACGCCATAGAGAACGTTCTGTTGGCTGCAACATCCTCCAGCATGACCGGTTTGGCGGTGGGTCAGTCATGGTGGGGCATTTCTTTGGTGCTCGCCAGAGGTAGCCTGACTGCCATTAGGTACCGAGATGAGATCCTCAGTCCCCTTGTGAGACCATATGCTGGTGCGGTTGGCCCTGGGTTCCTCCTAATGCAAGACAATGCTAGACCTCATGTGGCTGGACTGTGTCAGCAGTTCCTGCAAGAGGAAGGCATTGATGCTATGGACTGGCCCGCCCGTTCCCCAGACCTGAATCCAATTGAGCACATCTGGAACATCATGTCTCGCTCCATCCACCAATGCCACGTTGCACCACAGACTGTCCAGGAGTTGGCGGATGCTTTAGTCCAGGTCTGGGAGGAGATCCCTCAGGAGACCATCCGCCACCTCATCAGGAGCATGCCCAGGCGTTGTAGGGAGGTCATACAGGCACGTGGAGGCCACACACACTACTGAGCCTCATTTTGACTTGTTTTAAGGACATCAAAGTTGGATCAGCCTGTAGTGTTTAATTTTGAGTGTGACTACAAATCCAGACCTCCATGGGTTGATACATTTGATTTCCATTGATAATTTTTGTGTGATTTTGTTGTCAGCACATTCAACTAAGTAAAGAAAAAAATTATTTAATAAGAATATTTCATTCATTCAGATCTAGGATGTGTTATTTTAGTGTTCCCTTAATTTTTTTGAGCAGTGTATATAAGAGATCTTACCAAATATTTTTATGTGAATCTTAAATGGAAGATGTTAAAAATAAATGTTGGTCTTATATGATTAATAAGGAGCATCCAGATGCTGCACTTGATGAATTTATGAAATTGCTTCTTCTATTGTTGAGCAATTGAAAAACTGTAGGGTTGAAAGAGATGGGCAAAAAGGAGTGGCGCCTAAGTCTGGCTGCACATTTGACTGGCTGACCTACTGCAAATTGAGAAGTTATGTGACTAAACTCAATAAAAAAAAGAATAAACTGTATTATGAAGCCAAGATCAATGACATGAAGAATGATGGGGGGGGGGGGGGGGGGGGGTGGATGACTTTAAATTAAATTGTGGGCAGAAAAACAAATTCAACTCCATCTTTCAGTGAATCAGATGGCATGTTCATCACAAAACCATTTGATGTTGAGAATTATTTTAATGATAACTTCATTGGCATAGTGGGCAAACTTAGACAGGAAATGCCAACAACGAACAGTGAGCCATCGTATTCATGCATAAAAAAAGAAAAGAAAGAATGAAAAGCATTGCAAGTTTGAATTTTGTAAAGTTAGTGTGGGAGAGGTGAGAAATTATTGTTATCGATCAATAAAGAAAGAAACTGACAATAAGAAGATCTGTACTGTTAGATTTCAGTGCAGCCTTTGATATTATTGACCATAACCTGTTGTTGAAAAAACGTATGTGTTATGGCTTTTCAACCTCTGCCATATTGTGAATTCAGAGCTATCTAATAGAACTCAGAGGGTTTTCTTTATTGGAAACTTCTCTAATGTCAAACATGTAAAGTGTGGTGTACCCCAGGGCTTCTCTTTAGGCCCTCTACTCTTTTCTATTTTAATTTTACCAATGACCTGCCACTTGCATTAAACAAAGCGTGTGTGTCCATGTATGCTCATGATTCAACCATATACGCATCAGCAAACACTGCTGATGAAGTCACTGAAACCCTTAACAAAGAGTTGCAGTCTGTTTTGGAATGGGTGGCCAGTAAAACTGTCCCTGAACATCTCTAAAACTAAGGGCATTGTATTTGGTACAAATAATTTCCTAAGTTCTGGACCTCAGCAGAATTAGGTAATGAATGGTGTGGCTGTTGAACAATTTGAGGAGACTAAATTACTTGGCGTTACCATAGATTATAAACTGTCATGGTCAAAACATATAGATTCAATGGTTGTATAGATGGGGAGAAAAGGCAAGTCCTGCAGGCTCTAGTTTTGCCTTACCTTGATAATTGTCCAGTTGTGTGGTTGACTGCTGCAATTAAATAATTGGTTAAGATGCAGCTGGCCAGAAACAGAGTGGCACGTCTTGCTCTTCATTGTAATCAGAGGGCTGATATCAATACTATGCATACCAGTCTCTCTTGGCTAAGAGTTGAGGAGATACTGACTGCATCACTTCTTCTTTTTATAAGAAACATTAATGTGTTGAAAATCCCAAATTGTTTGCATAGTCAACTTACACACAACTCTGACACATACACTTACCTCACCAGGCATGCCACCAGGGGTCTTTTCACAGTCCTCAAATATAGAACAAATTCAAGAAAGTGTACAGTATTATATAGAGACATTATTGCATGGAACTCTGTTCCATCTCATATTGCTCAAATAAACAGCAAACCTGGTTTAAAAAAACAGATAAAGCAACACCTCGCGGCACAACGCCTCTCCCCTATTTGACCTAGATAGTTTGTGTGTATGTATTGATATGTAGGCTCTGTGTGCCTTTAAAAAAAATATGAATTTGTAATTTCTTTAAATGTATGTAGTTCTGTCCTTGAGCTGTTCATGTCTATTAAAGTTCTGTATTATGTTTCATGTTTTGTGTGTAACGCAGGAAGTGT
The DNA here is from genome assembly GCF_034236695.1 of Oncorhynchus nerka. Lineage (NCBI taxonomy): Eukaryota > Metazoa > Chordata > Actinopteri > Salmoniformes > Salmonidae > Oncorhynchus > Oncorhynchus nerka. The sequence goes on from NC_088413.1 coordinate 40,241,326, forward strand.
AGCTGCAGCTTTTGCAACAGCTAATGGGGATCCAAATAAAATACCCCAAAAATACCAGCGAACCAAAATTGGTTCTGTGAAAGTTCCTAGAACATTTGTTAGGTCGCGCCAAATGTTCGCATAACAAAAAAACTGTTCTGTCGTGGTGATGATTATAGAATGTTTGTATAAAACATTCGCCTGATGTTGCAAGGACTAGAACACATTTAATCTGTTCTTTTAAGGTTCCCAGAATGTTTCATTAGGTTGTGTGAACAGTCTGGTAAAAACATTGTGGGGACATCACAAGAAATGTGTTCCCAAAACAAGAAAACTGTCCGGTTGTGTGGATGATTAAAAATATATTTTAGGGTGCAATGGTTTATACAAACATTTTGCTATCATCACCACGATTGGACAGTTTTTGTATTATGACAACATATGCCGCGACCTAACGATTGTTCTGGGAACTTTCACCGAACAAACTTTGGTTTGCTAGGGAAGACTTTAGAAAAGCAAGCAATAATGTACTGAATAAAACCTTTACCCAGATTTTAGCAGAGATGCAGAGAAGCATATTTAGTTTCTTTACTAAAAGAACCACCAGTCAGGAGGATACAGACAGCTCAAGACGTAAGCTTAGACATTCTTTTGACATAGAATTAAGCACGATGATTATGGCTCTAGATTGCAGGGAAAATATGTTTTGAGTGTTTCAAAATGCAAAATTAGCCAATTTACGGACAGGGGGCATAGCTAAGAATTTTGGGCTGCATGAAGTCCCTGCACTGGCTACATGATTGTACTTATGTTTTGCCCAGTGAGAGACCCACTTGTGCTACTCTAGAATTGTGTCACTTCAAGCTTTCCAGAGACACATCAGAGTGCACAAAGACCTTGTGTTTGTGATGTGTTTCCTGTGAAGACTTTTGTGTATTCACCAGACGCTCCCACTGAAACAGGATGACATGGACAATTGGCTGCTCCTGCTTCATCCGGGCTGACCCAGCTCCCTCTGACCCCTAACTTCCTGTCTCAATGTGTAGCTCTGGCTCGGGCACTTCCTTCATACATTAGTTTCACAATCGTGTTGGTGTGTGTGTGCATGCGTGAGCGTGTGTGTATGCGTGTGCATGTGTTGCTGACGTCGTCGGTCTTCAATCAAGGCACTGTGCTGTTCGCTCACTCAACATGTAGGCCTGGTGAGCCACAAGCATCTGATTCACACACACACACACACACACACACACACACACACACACACACACACACACACACACACACACACACACACACTATAATCTGTGCTCCACAGATAAGAAGGCTGAGGAAACCAGAGTATCCCGCTATGGGGGAATCTTATGGATAGATGAAGCGTAGCCAGTTCAGAAGGGAAAACCAAGTGTGAATGCATCAGCTGATATTGCACCAATTGGATTCAGAGTCTAATTACATGCAATTTATTTTAAGTTGACCAGTTCTACACGTGCTTCCTCAATGCCGGATGTCACGCGCTGCCGTGCTGCTGTAACTAGCTGCTGCTCGCTATGCTTGCCATTTCTGATATCCCACCAGCACCCCAGCCTTCATCTGTCTGGGTTCTGTGTTTCTTTGTTCAGGGTACTAGCATATTGTGCACCACTGCTGTGGTTATATGATCATTTTCATATGATGCTTTGCTCTGGCAGTGAGCTACCCTGAAGGAGCCAGAGCCCTAATGCCAAGACGATGCATTGTTATCTTTTCCAATAAATGGTTAACAAACGTACACGTGGTGTTTTCTTGGTTTTAATGGTAAATAGGGGCTACTCTGGTTTTAATGGTAGACGCTTAGGGTTAGGTGTAGATCGGGCTTTCTGAGTCTCACTGTTTTGTTATCTTATAAATATCCTTCTGAGACGCCTGAGACTGTGTGTGGCCCATTTGTCAGCCGTGATTATGTCTGGGGTGCAGAGTTGGGTTGGAAAAGGTTTCACAGCACCTTAGGGTGTGGATGCTGTGACAGACAGAACTCCAAGAAAGCTGAGGGTTGATACATGTAAAGTGTAAAGATACATGTATACATGTAGAGTGTCTTTAAATCTTATATGCTCATATAAACTGCCCTCTGGAGAGGAAACATGTCTGGAGACAACACACAGGGAAAGAGACGTGGATACAATGCATTTAAAAATTCATTGAGGCCGATTGTTAGGGCATTATTAGGGCTTCTGAAAAACTATGATCAGTCAATGGGAAATACCATTACACTCTTGGGTATATTTAGAGCAATATTGGTAGAAATGTTACAATTGGGAGGTTCGGTACCCTCATAAGACATCATAGCGGAGGGATGTATTGTAAAAGAAAATAGCAAAATAGCATTATGTGGGTGGTATGAGAATTGGGTCCAGAGTGTCTGGAATGATGGTGTTTATGTGAGCCATGACCTGCCTTTCAAAGCATTTGATGGTTACAGATGTGAGTGCTACGGGCGATAGCCATTTAGACAGATTACCTTGGCGTTCTTAGGCCTGGGGACTATGGTGGTCTCAGTGAATCAGTGAATACTGCATGCTCTGAGTATGGGAATGTTAACCTGTTGAAAGGTCTTACTCACATCGGCTACGGAGACTGATCACACAGTCGTCCGGAACAGCTGGTGCTCTAATCATGGTTTAGTGTTGCTTGCCTCGAAGCGAGCATAGAAGGCATTTAGCTCATCTGCTAGTCTCGCGTCACAGGGCAGCTTGCGGCTGGGCTTCCCTTTGTAATCCATGATAGTAAACCCTGCCACATCCGACGAGCGTCAGAGCTGGTGAAGTAGGATTCGATCTTTGTCCAGTATTGAAGTTTTGCCTGTTTGATGGTTTGTCGTAGGGCATAGCCGGACTTATTATAAGCGTCCGGATTTGTGTCCCTTTAGCTCAGTGTGGATATTGCCTGTAATGGCTTCTGGTTAGGATATGTAGGTACGATCACTGTGGGTACTACGTAATTGATGCACTTATTAATGAAGCCTGTGACTGATGTAGTAAACTCCTCAATGCCATCGGATGAATCCCGTAACATATTTCAATCTGTGTTAGTGGAACAGTCCTGTAGCTTAGCGTCCGCTTCATCACACCACTTCCATATTTAGCGCATCACTGGTACTTCCTGTTTGAGTTTTTGCTTGCAAACTGGAATTGGAATTATGGTCAGATTTGCCAAGTGGGGGGCGAGGGAAAGCTTTGTATGAGTCTCTGTGTAGAGTAGAGTTTTTGTCTCCTCTAAATGAGGTAAAATGGATATTGTTTCCCTGCATTAAAATCCCCGGACACTAGGAGCACTGCATCTGGGTGAGCATTTTCTTATTTGCTTATGGCATTATACAGCTCTTTGAGTATGGACTTAGTGCCAGCAGGTTGTGGCGCTATGTAGACAGCTACGCAAAATATAGATGAAAATTATCTTGGTAAATAGTGTAGTCTACAGCTTATCGTGAGGTATTCTAACACAGTTGAGCAGAACCATGTGAACCTCGAGATGTTAAGATGGCGCCAAAGAGCATGGCTGACGTTTTACATGCTCCTAACCAACTGTGCTATTTTATTTTTTTGCGTTGTTTGTAACTTATGTTTTATATAATGTTGCTGCTACCATCTCTACCGAAAATAACTTCTGGACATCAGAACAGCGATTACTCACCTCGAACTGGAATAAGCTTTTTCCTTTATCGAGTCCGATGAGAAGGACATACTGCTTTCCCGGGAACAGGCCCAAATCCCAGTCATTTGCGTGAAGAGAAGACGGAGGAAAAGGGGGCGCAGGTCGGGCTGCCTTCTGAGAATCAGTAGGCGAGGGAGTAAACTCCCACTGCCATCCGTTCTACTGGCTAACGTGTAATCATTGGAAAATAAAATTGATGACCTATGGTTACGATTATCCTACCGACAAAAACATTAAAAACTGTACTATCTTATGTTTCACCGAGTCGTAGCTGAACGACGACACAGATAATATAGAGCTGGTGGGATTTTCCATACTCCGGCAGAACAGAGAAGATGCTACGTCTGGTAAGACGAGGGGTGGGGTGTGTGTCTACTTGTCTTGAGGTATTGCTCGCCTGAGGTAGAGTACCTTATGCTAAGCTGTAGACCATACTGTCTACCAAGAGAGTTCTCATCTATATTATTCGTAGCCGTTAATTTACCACCACAGACCGATGCTGGCACTAAAACCGCACTCAACCAACTCTATAAGGCCTTAAGCAAACCAGAAAATTCTCATCCAGAAGCGCCACTCCTAGTGGCCGGAGACTTTAATGCAGGCAAACTTAAATCAATTTTTACCAGCATGTCACATGTGCAACCAGAGGAAAAACAACTCTGGACCACCTTTACTCCACACACAGAGATGCATACAAAGCTCTCCCCTGCCCTCCATTTGGCAAATCTGACCATACTTATATCCTCCTGATTCCTGCTTACAAGCAAAAACTAAAGCAGGAAGTACCAGTGATTCGCTCAATATGGAAGTGGTCAGATGACGCAGATGCTACACTACAGGACTGTTTTGCGAGCACAGACTGGAATATGTTCCGGGATTCATCCAATGGCATTGAGGAGTATACCACCTCAGTCATCGGCTTCATCAATAAGTGCATCGACGACGTCGTCCCCACAGTGACCGTACGTACATATCCCAACAGAAAGCCATGGATTACAGACAACATCCGCACCGAGCAAGGCTAGAGCTGCTGCTTTCAAAGAGCGGGATTCTAATCCGGACGCTTATAAGAAATCCCGCTATGCCCTCAGATGAACCATCAAACAAGCAAAGCATCAATACAGGATTAAGATTGAATCCTACTACACCGGCTCTGATACTCGTCGGATGTGCACTATCAAAACCACAGTGATTGATACCTCTATTATACCAACACAATCCATGTCATTTCTTAGCCTTCGTTTATTATGGGGAACACAGAGAAGTACAGAGGTCAAAGCAACCTTCTGTGACAAGCCAGGCCCCAGGGTCGGGACTTTCCCTCTCGGAAACCCATACAGGTTAGTGATTGGTTGACAGGGCAGGACAGGGCGGGTCTGGGGTGGTTATTGACAAGTTGTCGGAGGGGATCTGTCGAGGGACAATGTGACTTGTGAGAGGAGGAGAGGTCAGCCATATAACAACAGCAACATACACAGACACACACACACACACACACACACACACACACACACACACACACACACACACACACACACACAATGTGCCCAGTGAGAGACAGGTCAACCATCTAACAGCGTCTAACAACGGCACCACTGGTTCAGTTTGCTTATATGTGAGGAGACCAAACCTTTCATCTATACCACTCATTAACAGAGCACATGCCCCCCATTGCCTAGAAGAAGGCTCCCTGTATGTGTGTCAGTGTGTGTGTGCATTGTACCAGTACCCCTGTTTTGCAAGAAGTGGAGCAAACACAATGTCAGATCACACAGTGATTGACCTGCATGGTAGATCAATGAGAGGCCACAGAAGAACGAGAACACGTGACTTCCTTTGTCTGTTGTAGCTGTCAAACCTCCATTCGATACATTCCCATACGTGTCCCAAGCCTAACTGTGAACTGTGAATGTTTATTTGGTCATTTACAGTTATTCTCAGTCAGAGGAGGAAGAGGAGGAAGAGGAGGAGCAAGGGATGATTAAGAACGGGCCATGAAAGACGGTGCTGAACATAAGAGGGAGACACAAAAGATATCGGATTGAAGCCCAGCGGAATCAGGAGGAACAGTGGAGACACTGTGGAATAGGAGAGAGAGGAGGAGAAGACCAGATAGGTAGAGAAGGAGGGTAAACGTTAAAGAAGAAGAGAGTTAAATGGAGTCACAGAGCAGAGACAGACAGGCTTCTTGCTTTGAGGAAAAGAGAGAGAGACTGCAGGGGGATGGGTCAGCTTTGTGGGTCAGCTCTAGCCTCTGCAGTGTCCCTGGAGAAGAAAGCAAACCCCTGTCCCCGTTCTGTCCTGTCCTGGGTCTAGGCTATAGGTCTACAAGCAGGCCTAGGTCGTTCCATGGTCTGACTGAAGCTCTGAAGCACAGCCTTGTTCAGACCTGCTCTGTTTGTTCAGCTGGCCCACCAGCAGCCGGGGGGGAGGGGGCGACTCTGACCAGAGACTCAAAGCCCCCCTCTCAGGTCCAGACGGACACCTCAGCCACCCCACCCACCCCACCCACCAGGGTCAACCAACCCTGAGCTCTGCTGACCCTTTACCCCAGGGCTATTTGCTGTGAGGTTTAAGAAGGGCATTATGTTCAGGCCTGTCAGGACTGAGTCCTCTGGCTTAGAGACTTGTCATCAGGCCTATTGATCTATTCCTAATGAGCTGATTATTAGGATGAGTGGGGTTTGTCCTGGTGAGTGAACTGGGCTTGCGTGAATGAGTGCCTGAGGGAAAATACAGGCGTGCGTGTGCGTGCGTGAATGCGTGTGTGTGTGTGCACGCGCGCTTGTATGTGTTTATCTGACAAGCGACCATATAATCACAGCCTTAGTGTAATCTAAAACCCCTACCACTCCCTGTATAAACTCTAGTCCTCCTCCCCCTGGTTGCTGAAGGATTATGAACTGTAGGCTTTAGGAAGGGCAGCTAACACACACACACACACACACACACACACACCTTAGGAAGGGCATTGTGTGGGTTTTAGTGTGGATTTTAGAGCTTCAGTCTACAATGCACGTGTAAAGATGTCCGTGTTATGGGGCCATTGTACAGATGTTGTGTTTAATAGTGAGTAAGCGTCAACTACAATGACTAGATAAATATAGTCAATTTAGATTTCTATGGTATAATCACACACATAGGAGTCATTTCCCCAATGTCACCCTGAAACAGTAGACTGGGGAACGAACACAGTAAAGGCTTTTTTTCTGGGTTTTTACGGAAAGA